>NW_022437030.1:151170-209006 GCF_009761245.1 Sapajus apella
AAAAAAAAGAAAGAAAATCATTAGCTGTCAATACTTAAAAATTAGCAAATTTCTACAGGAGACACGCCTTCATGCATCCAGCACAGACATCAGCTGACTCGAAGTAGGTAGTGGTCCTGCCCTCTGCAGGTGAGGAATCTGATCTCTCCAGGGAGTGCTAGTCCTTACCACTGCCCACACCAGTCTGCTCTACTCCTCCTACAATTCCCTGCTTGGCCCCATCAACATTTACACCAGCAATTCCCCATTTCCTAACAACTAGGAAAGACTACCAATCGCACGAACATACTTTAAAACTGACAGTAACATGACTATTAAACTTGAAGTCAGCTGGGTGCAATGGCTCACAACTGCAATCCCAGCGCTTCAGGAGGCAGGAGGAATGCTTGAGGCCAGGAGCTTGAGACCAGTCTGGACAAAACAGCAAGAATCCACCTCTATAAAAAGTTTTAAAAAGCATTAGCCAGGTGTGGTGGTGAACACCTGTAACGAGTCATGATCATGCAACTACATGCTAGCCTGGGCAACAGAGGGACCCTCTTAAACAGAAAGAAAGAAACTTGCCAGGCATGGTGGCTCATGCCTGTAATCCCAGCTACTTGATGGCTAAAGCATAAGAATCGCTTGAACCTGGAAGGCAGACGGTACAGTGAGCCAAGATTGCACCAATGCATTACAGCTTGGATGACAGGGTGAGACTATGTCTCAAAAAATTTTTTTTAGCAAGGCATGGTAGCATACACCTAGAGTCCAGCTACTCAGGGGGCTGAGGTGAGAAGACTGCTTGAGCCCAGGGGGACGAGGTTGCAGTGAGCTATGATCAAAACAACGGTACCCAACCCGGGCAAACAGAGACCCTGTCTCAAAAAAAAAAAAAAAAAAAAAAAGAACAAAGAAAACCCCAAACTTGAAGTCAGTTGTTGCTTCATTGAAAGAACACTTACAGAAAGCTTGTCTGGGTTGATCCAGTTGTTTTCAGGAAACTGCACATCAAACTTTATGTAAAGATCACCTTTTTCAAAGGGATTACGATACTGCGGCATCCCTTCACCTCGAACTACCCGAACACATCCTATTAAGAGGAAATGATTAATAATTTTACCCAAAAGAAGTGTACAATTTTTTGAGTTATGCAGTATAAAAAAATTACAAATTGTAAGAACACCTGAAAACCAGAATCAGACCAAAATCATGATTTACCTGGTTCAATTACTTTGCCAGGGGGATATTTCACCACAATCTGACGGCCATCAAGGTGCTTAAATGTGAACTGAAATCCACACAGAGCTTCAACAAGTCCTATTTTATATGTCATATGCAAATCATTCCCATCTCTCTGAAATACCTATAAAGCACAAAAGAAACACAGTTTTCCAAAAATTATGGAGCTATACCCTATGGCATTATGTTCCTCGACTTAATTTCAAAACCTTGTTTCTACCACTCACTGCAAAACAAAAGTGCTACTGTCCCTAGTGCCCTAAACTTATATTAGGAAAGCTAGCTATTCCCAAGTAGTATGCGAGAAACTTCCATGAGGAAGGTGTATTGAAACTGGTAAACAATGGCATATATAAAAGCAACAGACCTGAAGTTCCCAAAACAGGGCCAGGTGCAATTATGGCCCACTTTTGGACTCTGCCTCTGGACAAAAAGCTACAGAAAGCCCAGAAGGCTTCTGCAGAACAGGCTCATCATGAGTGCTCCCCAGACATGATCACAACAGAGAAGGGGGGAGGGTCCAAGGTTAACATAAAAAACCTCAACCAGCAACACCCAGCCAGCAAAGTCAAGGGGCTCAATTCCATGCTTCACACATGTACCAACAAGCCTCACACCTCACTAAAATGCAAAACTTGGCTCATTCAATATTACACTAAAAGCCTATGAACTAGGTAATGCAAAAGGTATTGAGAATAAGCACAAAGAATGTTTCTGAGTCTTCAATGTGTAGGAAAAATACACACAATTTCACATGCCCAACCTGCAATTTTTGCTTAGATTTTACAATGGTTGCTCTTCTTGTAAAGAACAATCCTGGCTGGTTCACTTATAGAAAATCTGGTAGACAGGTTATTTTCCTATGTTATTCCCTTAAATTTACCCATCAAACAAAGTTACACTATTACCTTAACCAATGATTCTCTGAGTGTGGTTCTAGACCAGCTGCTTGAGGAAACTTGTTAGGAAAACAGATTCTTGGGCCCCACTCCATTCCTGCCAGAAACAAGGAAGGCAGGGCCCAGCAATCTGTAGTCCTAACAAGCCCTCCAAGCAATTATAGTGTAGGCTAAAGTTTGAGATCCAAGAGTGTATATTATCCATGCACATTTATTCAAGTGTTCCTCACAATGGGACCAATAGTTTCTTTAATGCAGGACTTTTCAATGCATTAAAATTGCTAAGTAGGTCAGGTGCTGGTGGCTCACACGTGTAATCCCAGCACTGTGGGAGGCCAAGGCAGGTGGATCACCTGAGGTCAGGTCAGGAATTGAGACTAGACTGGCCAATATGGTGAAACCCCGTTTTTACTAAAAATACAAAAATTAGCCTTCTGTAGTCCCAGCTACTCAGGAGACTGAGGGAGGAGAATCACTTGAACCCAGGAGGTAGAGGTTGCACTGAGCAGAGATTGCGCCACTGGACTCTATCCAGCCTGGGCAATAGAGCAAGATTCCGTCTCAAAAAAATAAATAAATAAAAGCTAAGTATAGGGTCAGAGTTTTGGGAGACCAGGTCAAATGCAACATAGGGAGACAAAAAAATTAAAACATAAAATAGGCCAGCTGAGGCAGGACTATTCCTTGAGTCCAGAGTGGAGGCTGCAGTGGTAGTCCCTCCTTATTAATGATCCAGCCACTGTGATCCAGCCACTGCATTCCAGCCTGGGTGACAAAAGGAGACCCTGTATCTTAAAAATAATAAATTTAAAATAAAATGCTAAGTATTCTATAGAATGCCAGTGTTCCAAGAACCGTCTTACCAAATATCCTTTGTTAAAGTCATATTAGAAATAGGGACCAGGGCTGGGCATGGTGGCTCACGCCTGTAATCCCAACACTTTGAACCCAGGAGGCGGAGGCTGCAGTGACTGGAGATCATGCCACTGCACTCCAGCCCAGGGTGACACAGCGAGATTGTCCATAAATAAATAAAAGTGAAGTAGGGGCCGAGCATGGTGGCTCACGCTTATAATCCCAGCACTTTGGGAGGCTGAGGCAGGCAGATCACTTGAGGTCAGAGTTTGAGACCAGCCTGGCCAACATGGTGAAATCCTGTCTCTACTAAAAATACAATTGTGCCACTGCACTCCAGCCTGGGCGACAGGACAAGACTGTCTGAAGAGAAAAAAAAAAAAAAAAAAAAAAGATGTAGGGAACAAGAAGAGATACATATTATGTTCTTATACATGAGAGTTCAACTGAAAGTGATTTCAATAAAAAATGATTATCAGAACGATTGTTGCTATGGCGGGGGGTAAGCTAAACAATTTGATGTTAAAAGGTTAAACAGAATAAACGAGCAAGAACGCCAGAGAGTTCTCACTATAAGATCTGGCCAAAAATAAATAAATAAATACATCAGAACAACAACAACAAAAGGCCAGAGAGTTTCTGAAAAACAAGATTAATGAGGAGGGACCACCAAGCACTAGAACATAAAACATTTAAAAGTTACAATTTCTGAATAACAAAAGTACAGATTATAGAGGCGTGACTAACATCACCAGGTTCTGTGGTTTGGTGCTGTATAAATGCACTATGGTAACCAGACCACTGAGACACACAACAGTCATACTGCTAAGTGACATGGCAAGATAATGACTACAGATGATACAGCACTCCCAAGAAAGAACTAAGACAAATTTCCATTTACCACCTTGTATTTTCTACCTTAGACAACCAGTTACACCTGCCTTCTGTTGAAAATTCCTTGCCAATTCCACTGCTGCCAACAATTTTAAGAGATTACTTACTTCCCAACACCTCCCCACAACCCTAAGAAGCTTATTCATAATCTCATTTGAATCTTTAATATCTGAAAAGTCCAGAGAAGCTGAAGCTAGTAAATGGGGACCAGACGTTAAGTCCTTTGCCTCCAAATCCAATGATACACTTTTAAAAACCCAATTTAATTATGCAGCAACATTAAAAACTAAATGTAGAGGTAAAAAAGGTTTTACCTTCAGTTTGATATGCCCCGAACCAAAATAATCATCTTTTGTCTGCAAATAACCATTCCTTCTTCACTTCCTCACTATTATGCTGCTGCACTGCCAAAAATCATTTGACAACGAACTCCAAACTACTTCAAGGACTCTATCAATGAAAATGCCCAGGCAGCGTGGTGGCTCCCAGCACTTTGGGAGACCGATGTGGGCAGATCAAAGGTCAGGAGTTCCAGACCAGCCTGGCCAACAGAGTGAAACCCTGTCTCTAATAAAAATGCAATTATTAGCTGGGTGTGGTGGCAGGTGCCTGTAATCTCAGCTACTTGAGAGGCTGAAGGAGGAGAATCGCTTGAACCCAGGAGGTGGAGGTTGCAGTGAGCTGGCATCGCACCATTGCACTCCAGCCTGAGCAACAGAGTGAGACTTTATCTCAAAGAAAATGCCCAGGCATTGTTTGTACCATTTTACAATACAGTCTAACCTACCTAACCGTACATCCAAGCAGAATTACCAATTACTTAGCGTCTTGTTATTTTTCTCCCTCATATTCCTGGTATGGTGGTGTACACAGTAGCAAGACTGAATGAACAAGGAAGTAGCTAAAATGTCAACAAACAGGAAATCTTGTAAATACTTGATCCTACAAGACCCAAAAGCAAAATTCTAAAAACTACTCTTATTTTTTGGCAACCTAGGAGACCTTTGCTATTTGTAGAGTTGGCAATTTCCACAAAAAACCAAAATACATAATTTGTAGCTTTGCTGAGTCATGAAAGTTGACTAGCATGCCCTGACTGTCCAGGAGATCAAGCCTGACTTTGTGAGGGATTACAACCAAATTCCTAAAATCTGCATCTCAATATGGCTTTATTGTTCTCTACTGGAGTCTTACAGTGATTTTAAAAATTTACTCTATTTGGAGAAATGACCACCACAGAAAATATAACCTTTAAATTATAAAGGAACAAATAAGGCCAGGCGCAGTGGCTCACGCCTCTAATCCCAATACTTTGGGAGGCTGAGGTGGGTGCATCACCTGAGGTCAGGAGTTCGAAAGCCAAGTTGGCCAACATGGTGAAACCTTGTCTCTACTAAAAAATGCCAAAAACTGGCCGGGTGTGGTAGCAGATGCCTGTAATCCCAGCTACTGAGGAGGTTGAGACAGGAGAATTGCTTGAAGCTGGGAGGTGGAGGTTGCAGTAAGCCGAGATCGTGCCACTGCATTCCAACCTGGGCAACAAGAGTGAAACTCCATCTCAATAAATAAATAAAGGAACAAATAATCAGCTTACCCATCTTTTTTTTTGAGATGGAATCTTGCTCTATCACCCAGACTGGAGTGCAATGGTGCGACCTTGGCTCACTGCAACCTCCTCCTCACAGGTTCAAGCAATTCTCCCGCCTCAGCCTCCCTGGTAGCTGGAATTACAGGCACCAGACACCGTGCCTAGCTAATTTTTGTATTTTTAGTAGAAACGGGGTTTCACTGTCTTGGCCAGGCTGGTCTTGAACTCCTGACCTTGTGATCCACCTGCCTCGGCCTCCCAAAGTGCTGGGATTACATATGTGATACATCACCCCCAACCTGCCCATCTTTTTAGAAAATTAAAAAGAGTAGGCCGGGCGCAGTGGCTCACACCTGTAATTCCAGCACTTTGAGAGGCCAAGACAGGTGGATCACCAGGTCAGGAGGTTAAGACCAACCTGGCCAAGATGGTGAAACTCTGTCCTTACTAAAAATACAAAAAAAAAATTAGCTGGGCATGGTGGCAGGCACCTGTAATCCCAGCTGCTCGCGACACTGAGGTGGAGAACTGCTTGAACCCGGGAGGCAGAGGTTACAGTGAGCTGAGATCGCAGCACTGCACTCCAGCCTGGGTGACAGAGACTCTGCCTCAAAAAAAAAAAAAAAAAAAGAGTAACCTGTCACTGAGCATAATACAAATTTACCATTTCTCCATGTTCATTGGGCTTATACATAGGAGAAAATTTTAGGGCAAACTAAAAAGGTGGTTAACCTGTGAGGTAAAGACTTTCAGAGGAAAGCATAAGTAAATGTGATCAAGAACAAAACCAGAGTCCTGTCAGGTGCTTCTAACATTCAACAATTTCGATGATTACTGAAAGGTTTTTTCATAAATAGTCCCAGATATAATGTTTATGAGTAAGGTCCACGGTATACTATATGGACATTAAAAATATACAGGTGCAATGTTAAAATCAAAACATACACTAGGCCTGGCATGGTGGCTCACGCCTGTAATCTCAGCACTTTGGAAGGTCAAGGCAGGAAGATGGCTTGAGCTGAGGAGCTCAAGACCAGCCTGGGCAATATGGCAAGACCCTGTCTCTACAGGCATGGTGGTGCGCCAGTTGTCCCAGCTATTCAGGAGGCTGAGATGGGAGGATCACTTGGGCCCAGAGGTGAAGATTATAGTGATCCCAGATCATGCCACTGTCTAACCTGGGTGACTGAGCAATACCCTGTCTCAAAAACAAAACCCCCAAAAACATACGCTAGAGACCACATTCTTCAGAAACGTCTAAAAAAATGTTATTGTCCTGGCGTGGTGGCTCACGCCTGTAATCCCAGCACTTTGGGAGGCCGAGGCAGGCAGATCACGAGGTCAAGAGATCGAGACCGTCCTGGCCAACATGGTGAAACCCTGTCTCTACTAAAAAATACAAAAATTAGCCGGGCGTGGTGGTGTACGTCTGTAGTCCCAGCTACTAGGGGGGGCTGAGGCAGGACAATTGCTTGAACCCAGGAGGCGGAGATTGCAGTGAGCTGAGATTGCGCCACTGTACTCCATCCAGCCTGGCGACTGGCGACAGAGCCAGACAAAAAAAAAAAAAAGACCAAACCAGGACTAAAACTGACTCCTACAGTGCTTCTAACTGTGCCTGCCTCGTTAGTCTTTCTTACACAAGCCAGTCTTACGAAGTTGGCCATGTTGCTCCAGGGACTCCAAACAGATCTAACCTATTTCTCACAAGCAAGAAGTACTTCTGAATAAAACAAAATACAAAACCAAAACAAACTAAAAAACAGGTAAAATCACCTCATGTTCTTTCTCCTGTAGCAACAGAACAATGTCTCCTGGTTCCACTCCTGGGGCCTGGTCTGCTTCCCCAGTAAATGTAATTCTCTGTCCATGTTTCATGCCTTTGTCTACGTGGACTTCAAGAATCTTGACTTCTTTAATCACCTTCTTCCCTTCACATTTTTTACAGCGGTCTTTTTCATTAATTACCTCACCTGGAAAGAGAAGTCATTGAAACTTTCAGCAACAGTATTATACTGCACTTTTAATATTCTTACTATTTAAATATACTTTCTGAACTTATTTTAATTGCTACCTAAGTTTTTATTCAAAGCAACATTCTGAGGCCGAGCATAGTGGCTCAAGCCTGTAATCCCAACATTTTGCGAGGTCAGCGTGTTAGGATCACTTGAGCTCAGGATCTGAGACCAGCCTGGCAACAGTGAGACCTTGCCTCTACTACAAATAAAAAAAAAATTAGCTGGGCGTGGTAGTACACGCCTGTAATCCTGGTTACTAGGGAGGCTGAGGGGGGAGGAGCGCTGGAGTCTGACATTGCAGTGAGTTATAATCACGCCAATGCACCCCAGTCTGGGTGAGTGTGAGACCATGTCTCAAAACAAAACAAAACAGAAAAGCACTATTCTGAATAACAAAAACTTACATCTTACTACTGCAGATTACCTGAGGGACTCAGCGACCCACTATTTCAGAATGTAATGTATCCATACCATGTTTAGGGCAACATAGCTTTTCTCTTCCACATATTCTTCTGAAATATTTGATTATGGTGTAGAAAAGCAAAACTGTCATTTTACATAGTGGGAAAAAATTGTGTCACTTTCTAATGGCTAATTACTGGCACATTTGAAGGCTTAGGAAGATATGTATAACTGATTATTAAGGGACTGTTTCTGTAACAGTACTTATATTCTTCAAAACACTGGTTCTTCAAAATGGTAATGGCGGCCGGGCATGGTGGCTCACACCAGTAATCCCAGTACTTTGGGAGATGGAGGTGGGCAGATCGCCTGAGGTCAGTTTTGAGACCAGCTTGGCCAACATGGCAAAACCCTGTCTTCACTAAAAATACAAAAATTAGCTGGGCGTGGTGGTATGTGCCTGTAAACCCAGCTACTTAGGAAGCTGAGGCAGGAGAATCACTTGATTCCGGGAGGCGGAGACTGTGGTGAGCTGAGATCGTGCCACTCCATTCCAGCCTGGGAGACAGAGCGAGACTGTCTCAGAGAAAAAAAAAAGGTAGTGGTACATGGGAAAAGATTTCAGTCAACTTACGTTTCTTTTTTTCGTCTCTTTTAAAATTCTTTATTTGAGTCTCAAACTTTCGTTTCTTGATAGCAGGAGTTGTTAGCAATTTTAATAAGATAAAATGAGACCAAGAGTGGTGGCTAACACCTGTAATCCCAGCACTTTGGGAGGCTGAGGCAGGAGGATCACTTGCGCCCAGGAGTTCAAGACCAGCCTGGGCAAAATGGCACAACCCCATTTCTATAAGAAATACAAATTAGCTGGGCATGATGGCAAGCAGCTGTGGTCTCAGCTACTTAGGGGGTGGGCGGGGGGGGGGGGGGGGGGGGGGGGGGGGGGGGGGGGGGGGGGGGGGGGGGGGGGGGGGGGGGCCCTGAGGTCAGAAGATTGCTTGAGTGTGGGCAGTGGAGGTTGCAGTAAGCAAAGAGTGTACCACTGCACTCCAGCCCGGGTGACAAGATCATATCTCCAAAAATAATAATTTTTAAAAATAAAGTAAAATGCCAAGATACTGCAAGAAGGGAATATCATATGTAGCTTCTCATAATTATCTCATCACTTCCAAGGACAATTTGGAAAAGGATGCTCCTTAACTGTACTTTTCCTAACATGGTAGCCACTATCTACCTGTAGCTACTTAAGTTTATGTTTTAATTAATTCAAATTTAAAATAGTTCCCCAGTCACAATAGCCACATATGAAGTATGCAGTAGTCACATGTGATTAGTGGTGAATAGTGGCTACTGTACTGGACACTGCAGACACTGAACATTTCCATCATCACAATATGGAAAAAATTCTATTGGATAGCATTGCTCTAGAAAGGTGGGGGTAGGGGAAACTACTTGTTTTTACAGATAAGATTTTTCTTTTCTTTTTTTTTTTTTTTTGAGATGGAGTCTCCCCCTGTGGCCCAGGCTGGAGTGCAATGGTGCAATCTCGGCTCACCGAAACCTCTGCCTCCTGGGTTCAAGCAATTCTCCTGCCTCAGCCTCCCGAGTAGCTGGGATTACAGGTACCCGCCACCAGACCTGGCTAATTTTTTGTATCTTTAGTAGAAATGGGGTTTCACCATATTGGCCAGGCTGGTCTCAAACTCCTCATCTCGTGATCCACCCACCACAGCCTCTCAAAGTGCTGGGATTACAAGGGTAAGCCACTTCACCTGGCCTAAACAAAATTTTAATCAGAACACAGCCACACCCATTTGTCTGTGGCCATAATAGCACTAAAAGGTCAGAGATGAGCAATTGTGACAAAAACTATTTGGCTTACAAAGTCTAAACTATTTACTTTTATAAGGACAGCTTCAATCTCAAGATTAATCCCGAAAAGCTAACTAAAGCTTACAGTAAAATCTTCAACTTATCAGAATAACTAAAAAATTACTTGTTTAGCTACTTATTATTTGATGATTTGTCCCTTTGTAGCTTAAAAAGTTCTATTTGATAAAGGAGATAGTCTTCCCATGGTGGTCATTTCTAAAGAAAGTAATAAAAGGTTATATTTGATAAAGAAGGAAATAGCAAAGGGGCAAATAATCATCTTGCCCCTCTCTTTGGAATTAAAGAGTCACCTTTCACTAATACAACACAAATCTACCATTCTATGTTCACTGGGCTTAAGCATAATGAAGTAATTACTTTCGCACTTTATCTTTATTTTTTTGCATCAAAGTCTTGTTCTGTCACCCAGACTGCAGTGCACTGGCATGATCACAGCTCACTGCTCCCTCAAACTCCTAGGCTCAAGTGATCCTGCCTCAGCCTCCCAGGCAGCTGGGACCACAGACATGCTCTGAGCCCCTCATTACATATTTTTCTACACTTTTTTTCCTAGAGTAACGAGGTCACACTATGGTGCCCAAGCTGGCCTTGAACTCCTAGGCTCAAGCAATCCACCCTCTTGTCTCCCAAAGTGCTGGAATTACAGGAATGAGCTAACATATCCAGTTTCCTGTTGTTTTTTTTTTTGTTTTGTTTTGTTTTTAATAAGATGAATACAAATACCCTTTGAAATAAAAAATTCCAAACTTCTCCAATATCTGCACTCAATCCAGTCAAACATAAAAGCAGAGAAGTACCAGGACACATACCTTCTCCATTACAATCAGAGCACACAGACTGCATCTGTTGTACCATTCCTGGAGCCAGCTGTCTGATCATGATGCGCACACCTCGACCTCGACAAGCACTACACTTCTGGACAGCTCCAGACTTTCCGCCTTGGCTAAAGCAAGCACAAAAATACATTAGGTTTTTGTCCATAGATCACTCCAATAAGCCCTGACACATAGAAACTGCTTTTACCTTCATCTTCAAACCCAATAACTTGTATTTAAATTGACTTTTAGAAGTATCAGAAACCGTCCTGCTAAGATTTATTTATTGAGATGGAGTACAGTGGTGTGATCTTGGTTCACAGCAACCTCTGCCTCCTCCTACCTCAAGTGATCCACTCACCTTGGCCTCCCAAAGTGCTGGGATTACAGGTGTAAGCCACTGCGCCTAGCTGTAAGTTTTAAATCATAATAATTTTTACCTGGTACAGACATTCAGTGTGATACTGGAAGAACAGACAAAATGTACCCAATAAACCGGAGGACACACTTACCCACTGCATGCACTACAGAGTACATTCTTGCTAAGTTGTAGTTTGGTTGTCTTGCCATTATACAGATCTTCTAATGATACTCTGGAAAGAAAAGAATTGGGTTCAACCAAATTTTGGCACATTTTGTTAAATACAAAATACAAATAAGAGCTGATACAGCAAATTCACCATTAACTTTTAAAACATAATGCAAAACACCTCATAATCTCACATTAAATCAATTCAACTAAAGTTTTATTTTATGGCTCAAATTAACAGAAATATTTTACGCCTACAGACAGTATATATATGATACTCAAAGCCAGAACCTACAGCATCAGGACAACAATTTGCTGTGGCGGAATTTCTGATAAAGCTGATGACTTCACAAACTCAAATATCAAAACCTTCTGTTCTCAGGCATAAGCCCTCCACCTAACTCCTAATAAAAACTCTTCAGAAGAGGTACAATTATTATTCCCATTTTATGTGATAAAGCTGAGGCATGGAATGGTTAAGAAACTTGCCCAAGATTACATAGGTGATTTACATAGGTATCTGGTTCCAGAGTCCCTGATTCCTCCATGGACAATTTCGAAAGGCTACAAACTTATATTTCAGCTTAAGGAAGTCACTGAGACGGCATATGTCTTTAAAAACATAAAAGTGGCCCTACTGTATGACAGAAAGGAATAGTTTTTCATGCCAGGTGCAGTGGCTCATGCCTATAATCTCAGCATTCTGGGAGACTGAGGAGGAAGGATTGCTTGAGCCCAGGAGTTCAAGACCAGCCTGAGCAACACAAGTAGACCTTGTCTTTACCAAAAAATAAAAAAACAATTAGCCAGCCATAGTGGCATGTCTAAAGTCCCAGCTACCCAAGAGGCTGAGGCAGGGGAATTGCTTGAGCCCAAGAGGTTGAGGCTGCAGTGAGCTGAGATCGCACCACTGTACTCCAGGCTGGGAGACAGAGTGAGACAAGTACTTATGTGTGGAGTTTTCTACTTGTGGCATCAGGTTGGTGCTCAAAAAGTTTCAGATTTTGGAGCATTTCAGATTTCAGATTAGGGATGGTCAGCCTGTTATATTCACTTTAAAATCCTCGGGGTTAAAGGAACAAAAAAATAGTTACAAGTATTTTACAAAGCATCTATACTATTTTGTGATATTCAAACTTTCTCAAAATTATTACTTTCAGAAACTTAAACTGTTGTAGGTAGGATAAGAATATCCCACGTATGGACAAAACATTACCAACGACACTGTCAAATAATGAATGACCTATCTACATCTGAGCCTTAGACAAAAATGCTTGTTGCATCTTTTATACTCTGTGTTAAGAACCTTTAACCAAATCATGTAAAGAAAATAGGTCTTTCTTCCCCTACATATTAAATTACAATTGGTATGCACAACCGCTATCCTCACTATCCTCAGCCAGAAAAAAATACACATTTCAACAAAGAAAGCCAAGGAAGGAAAAATGCAGGTAATGCTTTGGCAAGGTTGGCACTCTCCACTAGTGGGGCCTAAACTGGCACAATCCCTCTGCAAGGCAATTTAATTGTATTTATCAGTCTCAAAACACTCATGCCTGCCTGGGAATCCCTGCCAAGGAGAAACAAAGCTGTATATAAAGATACTCATAGCAGTGCTATTACAGAAAAAAAAAAGTGGTAATACCCTATATAAAAGGTAAATGGTTATATGATAGAATGCAGTATTATAAACATAGTATTTGTAACATGAAAATTTTAAACGTTAAGACAGCAGAAAACTATTTATTGTATAGCATGAAATTTTTTTAAACATGAAGAACTATAAGGTACAGAGAGCAATCTCTTGATCCTATTTGCTCTTTAGACCATTTTTATATTAAAGAAAAAATAAGGAAATTAATCCACACTACACAAATATTACCAATGATATCCAAACGTTAATTTCTGAGAGTAAATTCTTTCAAATTTAAGGATTCAATGAGACTCAAGTTAACTGATAATATGACTGTCTCTAATTTATTCAAATATATAAACTAGGGTATTATGAAATAGTTTAAATAAGTACTTGAACTTCAGTCACTGGCATTTGCTAATAAAATCATTTATCGGTCCATGAAAAAAAAGGACAGGAGAAAAAGACCTCCCAGATTTTGCAAAGTGAAACAGTTATTTTCACATTGGAGAGGGCTTTTGGATTCACAGTCTAAGATCAAGGTCAGGCACCATTCATGTGTTGGCAGGTTAATGTCAGGCTGGAAGCCAGCAAGCACCATGGAAACCAACTTAGGAGAGTTCACATTGAGGATCAAGTAATGAGTGACTCTAACGTGTACACAAAGTAGGCAGACAGTCACTCATTTTTAGTTTCTAAATAAAAGGTAACTTGGAATATTCATATACCTCAAAGAAAATAGGCTGGGTGGAGTGGCTCATGCCTGTAATTCCTGCACTTTGGGAGGCCAAAGTGAGCAGATCACCTGAGGTCAGGATTTCAAGACCAGCCTGGCCAACATGGCAAAACCCCATCTCTACTAAAAATTACAAAATCAGCTGGGTGTGGTGACAGGTGCCTATAATCCCAGCTATTTGAGAGGCTGAGGCAGGAGAAGTGCTTGAACCTGGGAGGTGGAAGTTGCAGTGAGTCAAGATCACGCCACTGCACTCCAGCCTGAGTGACAGAGTGAGATTCCCTTTAAAAAAAAGATCTTCTTAGCCAGGCACAGTGGCGCACGCCTGTAATCCTAGCACTTTGGGAGGCTGAGGCGGATGGATCACAAGGTCAAGAGATCGAGACCATCCTGGTCAACATGGTGAAACCCCGTCTCTACTAAAAATACAAAACATTAGCTGGGCATGGTGGCGCGTGCCTGTAATCCCAGCTACTCAGGAGGCTGAGGCAGGAGAATTGCCTGAACCCAGGAGGTGGAGGTTGCAGTGAGCCGAGATCATGCCATTGTGCTCCAGCCTGCGTAACAAGAGTGAAACTCCGTCAAAAAAAAAAAAAAAAAAAAGATCTTCACACTTGAAATTTTAAGTCCTATAATAACAAGCAGCCTCAGAACCATATAAAACCACCTTCCTACTCATTAAAAAACATCAACCATCCTTTTAAGAGCTGTAGCAAAATAGAAGCATTCAGATAATCAAATTCAATTTAGTCACCAAAAGAAAACAAGACAGCTGGGCACGGGGGCTCACACCTGTAATCCCAGTAGTTTGGGAGGCCAAGGCGGGTGGATCACGAGGTCAGGAGATTGAGATCATCCTGGCTAACAAGGTGAAATCCGTCTCCACTAAAAATACAAAAAATGAGCTGGGCGTGGTGGCACGCGCCTGTAGTCCCAATTACTCGGGAGGCTGAGGCTGGAGAATCGCTTGAACCCGGGAGCAGAGGTTGCAGTGAGCCAAGATTGCACCACTGCACTCCAGCCTGGGCAACAGAGCGAGATGTCTTTAAAAAAAAAAAAAAAAAAAAAAAAAAAAGACAAGGCAAATGGAAGTTTTTCTAATGAAGGACAGAACATTCTGAGACTTTTTTCTTCTACTGAGTCATTATCCCACTTGACAAAAAGTACTTAATTTTTTAAAACAAGAAAAGAAGATATTCACTTGAGTGGATGCATCATGTCCTCTCCTCTTCTTCTGCCATTTCGACTTCTACTCTGATTGCCCATGAAGCCGAACAATCCCCCACCAAAAATGTGAGAGAAAATATCATCCATGCCACCACCTCCACCGCTGCCTTCCCGAAGACCTTGCTCTCCGTATCTGTCATATAACTCACGCTTCTCAGGATTTGATAGTACTTCATATGCAAAACTTATTTCTTTAAACTATAAAGAAAAAAATAAAAATAAATGCATTTTCAAGTAGAAGAGTGGGGAGAGGCTACAGGAATCAATAATTCATTTAATTCTAATAAAAGGGACAAGTTACCTTTGACTTGATTATGGTTCTATTTACCACCCACCACTCCTTAGAATGCTAGTACTCTTATTCTAAAACTAAAATACTCTTGACATTATGAAAATGTGGCTATGTGGGCACAGGTGGATTTTTTTTCTTGCAACATTCCCTTTTTCAAGGAGGGCAATTTAAGTTAAACTAAAACCCCCCAGAATAAAAAAGTTGCAAATAACTTACTTTGTCTCCTGCATTTGGATTCTTATCAGGATGGTATTCCTTGGCTAACTTTCTGTATGCCTTTGAAAATGGATAAAAACAAAAAAGGTTATAACTAAACACCAGTTTAAAGTCTTGTGATAACTTAATATCCGCTTTTCTGAGAATGAATGTTCTAAAGTCCTAATCTTCCAAAAACATTTTCTATTCGATACTGTTTACTTGGCACTTTCTTTCGATACTGTTTACTCACTAACGTAATATAACAAAGTAGACAGCTATACTTGAAAATACATTACAGTGAAGTGAAAACTAGACGAAGCAATGAAGCAATGCCACAGGGAAAAACAAAAAGCTAAATCCATATTTTCTCTATTGTCAAGTGTCTTCGATGGCCAAGTAACCAGAGCAAGACGATCCTAATAAATTCGAGATAAATGACCGTTAAGCTTTACGGACTACATTACTATAAATCAAGCTAAAGTAACAATTCCTGCTCACGATGGCTCATCAGGAAAAAGCCAAGGTGGTACTAAGTAGTGTCGTTAGGTGTTTTATTTCCAGGTGGTGTTTAACTGGGGTTTACAGTGACTTCGGTAGTGGTAAAGTTGCACACACTCTCAATGAGGTGTTTGGGTCCTACAGCCTACAAATCTTCATTCACTGAGGCTCGTGAATTATATAATACAGACTAGCATTTCCGGTAAGGTAACAGGAAGTCCACTGTACTCGTTTCACTGCCTGAGGAGCATTCTCATTTTTCTCGGCTTACAAATCCGGATGCTCTTAGCCTGGTGAGGATGCTGTGGAGCTTAATTAAATGTCTCGTGTGCTTTGAAATCCTGAGATGAAAGATATCGCAGCATTGCAAACAGTGATAATACGGCCTTCTATTTATGTTTACAGTACACTCAGGCGTCTGGCTGGGACCACAGTTTATTCCTAAGTAGGTACAGGACATTAGTATGACCTGCCCACAGAACAATGCATCCAAACACAGATCCACGCTACCTCCGCGTCAACAGGCGAGGAAGGAAGAGAGGGAGGAGCTCCCGCAGCCGGCGGCCGCGGTACCCAGGAAACATCCCCACCTGCCCGAGGCGCCCGGCGGGGGCGGCCTCGACCTCCCCGCCACCCCGTCCCGCGGAGCCCCAGACCCGGAGCCGACGGCGGCGGCGCGGACAGCTTCCCCCCCAGGGACCGGGATGCGCTGAACGCCTCGGTCCAACCTGTTTGTCCGGGTGGTGACCTCGACGCGGAGGGCCGAACGGGCTGCTGCCTCCTGGGGGAGCCCGGGCCCAGCGCTCGCCCGAGGAGGGAGGAAGGAAGGACTCCTGTCGGGTTTGCGCAGGAGTGAGTTTTATCTGCTGCATCTGCGGGCGGGCGGGGCCGGCGGCCCAAGGTCAGCCGAGGCCGGAGTGCGCGGCTCGCGGCGAGTCCGGTCTCGCCGCCGCCGATCCCCAGCGTGGGCCAGTCACTGCCAGCACCGGCTCGCGGGCCGCCCAGTAGCGCGGCCTGGCTGAAGATATCCCCTGCCGCGCAGGCCCCGCGCCCCTCACACCCGCCCGGCCGGCCCGCTCCCGGATACCTTCTTCAGCTCGTTCTCGCTGGCGCCGGGCGGGACGCCCAGGATGTCGTACAGCTTCGTGTCAGCCACATTCGCCATGGCGGCCGGTCGGGCAGCGCTCAAGGAGAAGGTGGCGGAGCAGACGGAGCGGAGCCTGGCCCACAAGCAGCGTCGGCGGCGGCGCAGGCCGAGAGAGACAGCGCGGGGGAAGCGGGGGCGGGGCTGAACTTTGACCCGGCGCACGGTGCGCCGTGACGTCGCTGCCTGGAACCCGCCCCCGAGCCTCGGGGGCACGGCCATTGGGGTCCTGGTGGTGAATAGCGGGCCGCGTGCTCGTTTTCTCCTTCGGTCCAGGCTTCCAGCAGGGCAGACGTAGAAAATTAACTCTGTACGACGCACTTCAGGAATTCAACTTCCTCCCAAAGGCCATGATTGCGAGGTCGTGTGTTCAATTCGGCACTAGGCGCTGAGGGGATTAACAGGCCTGCGTCGCAGCTTCGTTAGCTTCGAGTCCATCGAGAAAGAAAATGGGCCCCGGCTCCCATAGGAGGCTCGCCCGGCACGCAGAGGTCGTTCTCAGAATCGGGGTCGCCGGTGAACCCCCTGGGTCCGGCTCCCTCGGGGCTTATGATGAAGAAAGCTGGGGGTCGTGTGGGTGTGTTTGTATGTTGTGTTTTATATTATGGGAATTCTGAAACATTCAGCAAAAGCAGTATATTATGCCCCATAGTGCCGTTAACTACATTTTACCAATTTTGTTTCGTTCGCCCCCCCCATACATCTCATCTTTAGTGTTTTTTATTTTTTTTTATTTTTAATTTTTTTTTTTTTTTCTTAAAGCAGGCAGAAAAATCATCTCTAGTGTTTTAAGGGAAACCATTTCATTCATAAATACCCTAAGTGTATACATTTAATATCTAAGAGGTGACTTTTAAAGGCAAAACAACATCTCATCTAATGAAATTAACAATTCCTTAATGTAATTCCGAGGCCATATTTAGGTTTTTCTAATGATCTCATGTCCTTTTACAATTGGTTTGTGGCATCCAGGTCCAAACCAAGGTCCACATGTTGCATCTGGACCACGTGTTTAAGCTTCTTGATAGTTTTAAAATTAACTGACACCAGAGGTTTAGGTGGTGTAAGGCAAGTCTGGACACCAGGTGACTTGATTTACATTTGCTTTAGTTTCACTGAGAAAAAGTATGCTGTGCATCTACCACGTGCTATGATGTACAGAGACCTGGTCCGGGAAGAGGAGTGTTAAAAAAGTGCTTGCCTTCAACCGATTTACGGCTTATGGAGACAGAAAAGTAAGATTTTCTGATCCCTTGGAACCTGAAGTGATAGCAAAGACTTCAGCATAAGCTTCTCACTCAGGATAATGTTTCTTCCTTGGTGTTCCCCTTGACCTAGTTGTGAAAGGCCTGAATGCCATGCCAAGGACTTTGAAATTTAGCCTGAAAACCCTGTGGAGAAGTCAGCAAGAAGTCATTAATAGTCCTTAAACCCTTTTCCTTAAATCCCATCTGAAATCCTGTGCCCTCTGTGAAGTCTTCCTTGACTGGACACTGGTGAACACTGCTGTCTCATTTGAGTTCCCACCACCCTTGGTTTGTACCTTTTGTGGTACAAAAAATGTGCAACATTGTGGTAGGATCTTGAACTCCTTTTTTTCTTTTTGAGACAGTCTTGCTCTGTCACCTAGGCTAGAGTGCAGTGGCTTGATCCCGGCTCACTGCAACCTCCACCTCCTGGATTCAAGTGATTCTCCCACCTCAGCCTCCCCAGTAGCTGGGATTACAGGCACCCACCACCATGCCCAGCTAATTTTTGTATTTTTAATAGAGGCAGGTTTTCACCATGTTGACCAGGCAGGTCTCCAACTCCTGACCTCAAATGATCCACCCACCTTGGCCTCTCAAAATGCTGGGATTACAGGCCTAAGCCATCGCCTCTTGGCTGGTGTTGCTGTGTAAATGCTGATGTCATCCTTCTCTTAAGCATGGCTGTGAAATCCAGTTCTTTACTTTTCGCATTTTGAGATGTTCATAAGAGAGTGAGTTAAGTTATGGTGATGTTAGATTGTGTGGGTCGGTAGTCTGACTCTGCCATTTAGGAACAATGTGACCATCGGCAAGTTACATAACTTTTCTGAGGCTGCTTCCTCAGGTGTAAGATTGGGCTTATTATTTTTTACATCATTGGTTTAAAAGAGTTAATACATTATGATTACTTAGGTCTGGGTGCAGTGGCTCATACTTGTAATCCCAGGGCTTCGGGAGGCTGAGGCAGATGGATTGCTTGAGGTCAGGAGTTGGAGACCAACCTGGCCAACATGGTGAGACTTATCTCTACAAAAAATACAAAAATTAGTCGGGGATGGTGGCACATGCCTATAGTCTCAGCTACTCAGGAGGCTGAGGTGGAAGAATCCCCTGAGCTCGGAAGGTGGAGGTTGCAGTGAGCCAAGATCATACTACCGCACTCCAGCTTTGGTGACAGAGTGAGGCCCTGTCTCAAAACAATAATAAATAATTTTAAAAATTACTTAGAAGCTAAAACCAATTAAGTATTAACTATTGTTTTTGGCCCATTTGCTTACATTGTCTTTGCTCATTTAAATTTCTGGCTTTTCTACTGGGATTCCCTGACTTCCTCCATTACCTATGTGGAATGCCCTCCGTCCCTTTTCATGGCCTCATCTTCCCAGATCTCCATGCTTGTCAGTTATTATTTTCTCTCATCTCATTTCTCTGTTAGTTCCTGCTCCACGTGAGAATATGAACTGAAAACCTGTCTTTATTGCAACCTTCATATTAATTTATTTTTAAATCTTACTTTCCTTCTGCCCATGAACAGTTTAAAAGAGCTGGAGTTTCCTATTTGTTTCAGTTTTACTCAGTTTTTTTTTTTTTTTTTGCATGGGGAAAAATTCTCACTTGATTCCATTTTAGCTTCTGATATTGTAACAGAGTAGCTGGGTAAATTCCCTCTTTTGTTCTCATTTTTTTTTACTTGACTAGATCAGAAACCACAGTAACTATTTTTGAATTTTATTTTCATTTATTTGCAATTTTTTCCCCATTTCTGAGTATTAATTGTAGTCAGCATTATTTGCTAATTTTATAGCTTGAGTTATTTCAGAACAGTTTTGGGTGCTTAAACTGACACAGGCTCTCCCAAGAATCACAGACTGAGATAAACCTGTGTTAGTGTGAGCACTGTGTTTCAGCCACTAACTGTGTTTTGAGATAGCTTATTTACTTTAGCTTATATTTAGCCAATGCTAAGAAGGGAAAAGGACCTTTATCTCATTTCATGTCTCAGTCACTATAAAATGCTGAGTCACAGTGCACCTGACTGCTGCAATGATCTAAAGTTTGAGGCGGCAGTGATTTCAGATTTCTGCCAGGCTTATATCCGTGTTCAATTCCTTTACTTTGATTTGGTATTCTTGTGTAACTGTGAGGGGTTGGGGTGGGCAGGAAATGGATATGAACTAGAGAGGGGGTATAGGATCTGTAGTATTTTTGAAGGCCATTCATACTGTTCACAGGTAATTGAGAACTGTGTAATCCATTACTTAGACAACCCCAGATATATCATTCAGGCAGTTCAGAAATTAGTTTTACTTTCTGCCTTTAACTGATTTTGAATGTATAGAGTAAGTGATGCAGCTTAAAATATTTTGGGGGATATAGAAGAAGGTGCTGATGGTTCTTGTTATGAGGGTGTCAGGACCACATAATTTGATGATTGTTGGTCCTCTGGGAAGAAACAATTGTGGGCCTTGGATCACTGAATAATCTCTGAATTTCTTTCGGTGCTTAGAGCAGATTATGCAGTGATGGGGCAGCACAGTTATATGTGGAGTTTTTTTTTTTGTTTTTTTTGAGACAGAATCTCACTCTGTCGGTCAGGTTGGAGTGCAGTGGTGCAATCTCAGCTCACTGTAACCTCCCCGCCTCCTGGGTTCAAGCAGTTCTGCCTCAGCATCCCGAGTAGCTGGGACTGCAGGCGCCTGCCACCATGCCCGGCTAATTTTTTTTGTATTTTTAGTAGAAACAGGGTTTCACCATGTTGGCCAGGCTGGTCTTGAACTCCTGATCTTATGATCCACCTGCCTCAGCCTCCCAAAGTGCTGGGATTGCAGGTGTAAGCCACTGCGCCTGGCCTGTATGTAGTATTTCTAGCCCCACTGCTGTCGTTTCAAACCGTGTCATGTGAAACCCTGCCTTATTAATTAGCATTTTCTAAAGGTTCAGTTTGCTTATATAATTGCAGTGGTGTAGTAAGCAGAGAAATTGCCTCAGTAAATTTAGCCATATAACAATTAGTGTGGGGAAAAATAGTGGAGAAGATATGTCCTTTGTGATAATATGAATATGAATTATACTATATTCTCCACATATGTATGTATATATACACACACATCTCATCACTATAAATACATATTTATAGTGATAAATGCTTTTTCCACAGTTCCTGGTTCATAACTTCCATAGCTGTTATTTTTCTCCAAGACAGGCCACAGAAACCAAAATATACTCTAATATTATCTTTCTGTCTTGGAGCTGGCCATAAAGAAATTCAATTTGCCTGGACAACATAGCAAGACCCATCTCTACAAAAATTTTTTAAAATTAGCTGGGGCTGGGGAGTGGTGGCTCACACCTGTAATCCCAGTACTTGGAGAGGCCAGGGTGGGAGGATCACTTGAAGCTATGTTGCAGATCTTGTTTTTGTTTTTTTGTTTTGAGGCAGAGTCTCACTCTGTTGCCCAGATTGGAGTGCAGTGGCAAGATCTTGGCTCACGGCAGTCTCTGCCTCCCAGGTTAAATTCTCCTGCCTCAGCCTCCCGTGTAGTTGAAACTATAGGCGTGCACCACCATGCTCGGCAAATTTTTGCATTTCTAGTAGAGATAGAGTTTCACTATGTTGGCCAGGCTGGTCTCCTGACCTCAAGTGATCTACCCGCCTCCCCCTCCCAAAGTGCTGGGATTACAAGGGTGAGTCACCTGCCCAGCCTGAGATCTTAGAAGAAGAAAGAAAAAATTAGATGGGTGTTGTGGTGTGCACCTGTTATCCTAGCTATTTCAGAGGCTGAGGCTGGAGGATTGCTTGAGCCCAGGAGTTCAAAGTTACACTGAGCTATGATTGTGCCACTGCCCTCCATCCTGGGTGACAAGAGTGAGGCCCTATCTTTAAAAAAAAATTTTGATTAAGAAGAGAAGAAATTCTCTGACCTGGCTTGTCTGACTGTAGGTCATGAGACTCCCATTTCTGAAGGTGTCTTACCCCATATCCTCAAGAAGGGAGTGCTGCACAGAGGCCATGAGGAATCTAAGTGTACAGCCCTTGCTGGGTTTCCCCATTCAGTCTGTTAATATTAGATCATACCTTTTTGTCCAGTCACATTTTTACATAGTTGTCAATCATGCCTGTCCAGTAAAGTCTCTATAAAAGGCCCAAGAAGACAGAGTTGGAGTTTCTGGATAGCTGAACATGTGGAGGTGTCTGGAGGGTGGGGTACCTGGGCATAAAAACTCCAAGCCCCTTCCCTCATACTTTGCTCTGTGCATCTCTTCATCTATATCCCTTGTAACATTCCTTATAATAAACTGGTAAATGTGTTTCTCAGAGTCATGTGAGCCACTCTAGCAAAATTAAACCCAAGAAAGCGTTCATGGGAACCCTAATTTCTAGCCAGCTGGTCAGAGACACAGGTAAAACAACCTGAGGCTTGCTATTGCTATCAGAAGTGGGGGGACTGAGCTCTCAACCTGTGGGATCTGATGCTACCAAGTAGATAGTGTCAGAATTGAGCTGGAGGTCACCCAGCTGGTATCTACTGTAGAATTAATTGCTTGCTCGCTGGTGGGGAAAAAATCCCCACATACTTGCTGAGTGAGAGAACTTTGAATCTGAGTTTTTCCACTCATCTGTACATTCATTCATTCAACAAATATGTGTTGTGGACCCTGCTATGTAGCAGGCACTGTTTGGTAGAATAGGGGACAGCCATAAAACAAAATCGCTGCCCTTACAACATGTACGTCTAGAGGGGAAGGCAGGCAGTAAACAAGTAAATACATAGCGTATCAGATGGTAATGTGTGCTCTCCAGAAAAGGAAAGTATTGGGATTGGGAACCATTTTTATTTAGGGTGTTTGAGGAAGGTGACATTTGAATGGTGATCTAAAGGAAGCATGGCCATGAGGATATGTGAGAAAAGAATTTCCCAGGCAGTTGGATCTGTAAGGGCCCTAAGGCAAAGCATTCCTGGTTTGTTAGAGGAAGGAGGCCAGTATGGCTGGGTAGCAGCAAGGTAGGGAGATATTGGAAAGAGCTCACATCAGAGAGGTTGTCAGGAACTCAGGCACATCCACTATAAAGACTTTGATGTTTACTCTGAGTAAGCTGGGAAGGTATTAAAGGATTTTGATTTTTTTTTTTTTTTTTTTTTTTTTTGAGACAGAGTCTTGCTCTGCCACTCAGGTTGGAGTGCAGTGGCAGCATCTCTGCTCACTGCAGGCTCCACTTCCTGGGCTCAAGTGATTCTCCAGCCACACCCTCCTGAGTAGCTGGGACTACAAGCATGTGCCACGAATGCCTGGCTAGTTTTTGTAGAGGCAGAGTTTTGCCATGTTGCCCAGGCCTATCTTGAAACTCCTAAGCTCAAAGCCATCTGCCTGCTTCAGCCCCACCAAAGTGCTGGGATTACATGTGTTAGCCACTGCTCCTGGCTATGCTGTTAAGGATTTTGATTAGAGGAGAGACATAAGTGGATTTTAAACACATCATTCTGTTAGCTGTGTTGAGAACCTATCATAAGAAAACCTAGGTGAAAGGAGACTTGGGCCAAGATAGAAGAGGTTGAGTGGGCAAGGAATCGTTGGCTTCTGGATATATTTTCACCCTTGAACTGATAGAATTAAATGTTGGGCAGAAACGAGGGCGAGGTGAAAATAAAAGTTCATGTTAATTTATTAACATTTGGCCGGGCACGGTGGCTCATGCCTGTAATCCCAGCACTTTGGGAGGCCGAGGCGGGTGGATCACGAGGTCAAGAGATCGAGACCATCCTGGTCAACATGGTGAAACCCCATCTCTACTAAAAATACAAAAAACATTAGCTGGGCATGGTGGCGCGTGCCTATAATCCCAGCTACTCAGGAGGTTGAGGCAGGAGAATTGCCTGAACCCAGGAGGCGGAGGTTGTGGTGAGCCGAGATCGTGCCATTGCATTCCATCCTGGGTAGCAAGAGTGAAACTCCGTCTCAAAAAAAAAAAAAAATTTATTAACATTCAAGGAGAATTTTTTTTCTTGGTCAAGATTTTTTTTATTTCTGCTTGGGGGAGGGAGCAGGATAAGAAGAACTGTTTTCCAATTTGCTTTCCACTGTATACACACGTACCCACACACATACATAAACATACATACACCAAAAATACCCCAAACAAACAAAAAAAAACAGGAATCAAAAACCAAAACACCCTCAAACTGCACAAATACTTCATATTTTGACCAAAAACATATCCTGGGAGGAAGTGCAAAATGCAAAATCAAATGACCAAAAAATGCTGAGCAAACAGCATTATTAATATACAAAATATTTATATTACTGAACTAGTAACTAGTAACAGGTGATGTTCTCCGTGTCTGTAAAACTTTGGAACCACATAGCTGATTTGTTAAATCTAGTCCATGCCAGCTTCCAAAAACCAAAATTTTAGTTAGCTTCATCTCTGATGCCTCATCAAAATTTTCTACAAGATCTGGAACATCATCGTCCTTCTCATCAATGTCCTGGTTTTGGTGCTTTACTGTCTAAGACTTGCCATGGGAACTGTTCAGCTAACTTCCTAAGGCTTGTTAAGCTGTCAGCACCAAGTTGACTAAATATTCCAGGAGGCATTTCTGTGATTGGTTTGGCTTCTGCATGACCAGTAATAACAAATGTGTTAGTAGAAAGGGAAGCTTGGACTTTGGGATTGTTGAAATGAATAACTGTCCCATCATCTTTAATTATGTTCACTTTTTCAATATCAGCTATATTATTCACAGCCAGTTTTTTAGAGAACTCTGGAGCTTTTTGTCATCAGTTGTAGCTATTCTATGTACCACCACCTTCTTTTTGCGAGCTGTACCCTTGCCCCCTATCCGGACCTGAGCCTGAAGTTTGGCTAACTTTTCTTGATTCATGCTGTTGGTAAATCTGAAGCAGGGAGGGTCCTCCAACACCAGCATGTGGCAAGTGAAAGATGGCTGCCTCCTGGAGAAAGTTTTAAAAATTTTTTTTATTTTCATTTTTTAGAGATGGGGTTTCACTGTGTTGGCCAGGCTGGTCTTGAACTCCTGACCTCAGGTGATCCACCTGCCTCAGCCTCCCAAAGTGCTGGGATTACAGGCATGAGCCACCGCGCCTGGCCTCGGGAGAAAGTTTTTTAAATTTATTTTCGAGACAAGGTATCTCTGTATCACCCAGGCTGGAGTGCAGTGGCAAGATCATAGCTCCCTCCACCCTCAAACTCCTGAGCTCAAGGAATCCTCTCACTTCAGCCTCCTGAATAGCTGGGACTGCAGGCATGTGCCAATGCACACTTGGCTAATATTTTTGTTTTTGAAGAGACAGAGTCTTGCTACAAGCCCAGGCTTGTTTCAAACTCCTGTACACAAAAGATCCTCCCACCTCAGCCTCATAGAGTGCTGTGATTACAGGCATGAGCCACTGTGCCCAGCCTTAATTTTTAATTTTGATCGACATAATTATATATATTTATGGTATACAATGTTTTCATTTGTCTGTTTTTGACAGAGTTTCGCTCTTGTCACCCAGGCTGGAGTGTAAAAGCAAGGTCTCGGCTCATTGCAGCCTCCGCCTCCCAGGCTCAAGTGATTCTCTTGCCTCAGCCTCCCAAATAGCGGGGATTACAGGCGCCTGCCACCATGCCTGGCTAATTTTTGTCATTTTTTAGTAGAGACAGAATTTTACCATCTTGGCCAGGCTGGTCTTGAATTCCGTACCTCAAGTGATTTGCCCACCTTGGCCTCCCAAAATGCTAGGATTACAGGTGTGAGCCGCCATGTCTGGCCCAGTGTTTTAATATGTGTATATGAAACATTATGGAATGATTATAGCAAACTGACATGTCCATCCTTACGTACTTATTTTTTGTAGAAAGAACATTTAAAATCTGTTCTTTTAGCAATTTTGAAGTATACCATACATTATTGTTGACTATGGTTACCAGGTTGTACAACAGATTTTAAAACGTATCTTTCTGTCAAAGTGAAACTACCCTTTGGTCAATATGTTCTCATTCTTCCTCTCCCCCAGCCTCTGATAACCTCAACGGTACTCTACTTCCATAAGTTTTTTAGATGCCATATGTAAGCAAGATAATGTAGTATTTGCATTTCTGTGTCTGGCTTATTTTGCTTACCATAATGTCCTGCAGGTTCAATTCTTTTGTTACAGATGACAGAATTTCCCTCTTTTTTGGCCTGGAGTAGCGGCTCATACTTGTAATCCCAGGACTTTGGGAGGCTAAGGCAGGCCGATCATCTGAGGTCAGGAATTCAAGACCAGCCTGGCCAACACAGTGAAACCCCATCTATGCTAAAAATACAAAAATTAGGCCAGGCGTGGTGGCTCACGCCTGTAATCCCAGCACTTCGAGAGGCCAAGACACTTGGATCTCCTGAAGTCAAGAGTTCATGACCAGCCTGGCCAACATGGTGAAACTGTTTCTACTAAAAATACAAAAATTACCTGGGCATGGTGGCACATGTCTTTAATTCCAGCTACTCAGAAGGCTGAGGCAGGAGAATCACTTGAACCCAGGAGGCGAAGGTTGCAATGAGCTGAGGTTGCACCACTGCACTCTAACCTGGGTGACAGAGCAAGATTCCATCTCAAGAAACAAAAATACTAAAAAACAATATAAAACAAAAAAATTCCCTGCTGTGGTGGCACGTGCCTGCCTGTAATCCCAGCTACTTGGGAGGCAGAGGCAGGAGAATCACTTGAACCTGGGAGGCAGACGTGTAGTGAGCCGGGATCTCATCACTGTGCTCCAGTGTGGGCAGCAGAGCAAGACTCTGTCTCAAAAACAGGACAAGACAGAATTTCCCTCTTATTAATAACTGAATAGCATTCCTGTGTGTGTGTGTGTGTGTGTGTGTGTGTGTGTGTGTGTATCACATTTTCTTTTCCACTCATCTCTTGATGGACACAGGTTGGTTCCATGTTTTGGCCTTTCTGAATAATGCTTCAGTGAACATAGGAGTGCAGACATCTCATTGACATACTGATTTCATTTCTTTTGGATATACACCCAGAAGTGGGATTCCTGGGTCATATGGTAGTCCTGTTGTTAGTTTTTTGAGGAACATCCATGCCGTTCTCCCTAGTGGCTGTGCTAATTTACATTCCTACCAACAGTATGCAAGGGTTCGCTTTTGTCCACATCCTTGGCAACACTTGTTATTGGATAAATATTAAGCAATTGGATTTTTTTTCCCTCTATTGCCCAGGCTGGAGTACATTGGTGAAATCACAGTTCATCACAATCTCAAACTCTTGGGCTCAAGCAGTCCTCCTACCTTGGCCTCCCAAAGTGTTGGGATTACAGCCAGTGCACCCAGCCAAGCAGCTGGGTATGTAAGAATAGAGCTGGAAGGGGCAGGCTTTCAAACTGGAGATGTAAATTTGAGGATCCCCTCACATATTGCCAGTGTATAAAGAAGTAAGGTCTAGCACAGCTCACTGCTCATCAGGACCCCTAGAAGACCTTTTTTAAAATGGTATTTTCAAAAAAAAAAAAAAAAGGATTTTCTTGGCCTCTCTTCCCAGAAATCCTAACTGAATTGATCTGAGGTAGAGTGAGGGCATTGTATTTTTTAAAACAGTCTAAGGTTATCCTATATTTGTACATTTAGCTTATTTAAACTTTTTAACATTGTAAACAATGCTTATATTAAAAGCCTTATAGTGTAATTGTGTACAATCTTAGTTGCTTTTATAGTATACACTTCTAGAATATTGCTAGTATTTTTTGTTAATTTTGCACATGAAGGCCAGGCCCAGTGGCTCACACCTGTAATCCCAGCACTTTCGGAGGCCAAAGCGGGAGTATCACTTGAGGTCAGGAGCCTAAGACCAGACTGACCAACATGGTGAAACCCTGTCTCTACTAAAAATACAAAAATTAGCCAGGCATGGTGGCTGGCGCCTGTAATCCCAGCTACTTGGGAGGCTGAGGCTCAAGAGTTGCTTGAACCTGGGAGATGGAGGTTGCAGTAAACTGAGATCGTGCCACTGGGTGACAGAGTGAGACCCAGCTCAAAAAAAAAAAAAAAAAAAAAATTTGCACATGAAGAACACATGATTTTGTTCTGACATACAGTCTTTAAAATATGAGTTTTAAAGTCAGAATAGGCTGGGCATGCTGGTTCATGCCTATAATCCCAGCACTTTTGGAGGCCAAGGCAGGCAGATAGATCACTTGGGGCCAGGAGTTTGAGACCAGTGTGGTCAACATGGTGAGACCAGTGTGGTCAACGTGGTGAAATGCCGTCTCTACTACAAATATAAAAATTAGCCAGGTGTGGTGTTGCACACCGATAATTCCAGCTACTCAGGAGACTGAGGCAGGAGAATTGCTTGAACCTGAGAGGTGGAGGTTGCAGAAAGCTGAGATTGTGCCACTGTACTCCAGCCTGGACAACAGAGTGAGACCCAGTAAATTTCTTAATAAAATTTCCATGCCTTAAGCATTAGAACAATCATCTAAATCTGCAGTGACATTTTAAGTGCCAAGTCTTTCTCCTAGCTATAACACTAAGAGGTCTCAATATCGCTTAATCAGAAAAAAAAAAAAAAAAAAGGAATCATAGATAAGAAAGAAAAAAAAATGAATGGAATACAGAAAGCTCCGTCAATTCTGAATTAGTCGTGAAGGTAGTCACTATCTGGAGTTAGTATTTTTGTATCAGGCACTTTCTCCTTAGTGAGTTTCATTCAAATCACAGTATCAAAGAGACACAAAGTAAAATGTTGATAAATCAATGATCAAGGAAACAAGTAGGAAGCTCAATTGCAGGGTTCCAGATGAAGACAGACAGGAGAGACAGGTGAAAATAGACAGACTGGGATAGTAAACGTGAAAATGAGGAGTAGATGGATTTGGACTATATTTTAGAAGTCCATTAAAGCCTGGAGATGAAATTTCACCCTCTCGCATTCCTAAAAATGTAAAGCTTTGACTCTCAGGTCACCAGATGATACCACCTACTATCCCTTATTGCACTGTCCATTTATCGACTCCCCCAAAGTCACTCCTGCTTTCTCAAAAATACTAGTTTCTGGCCCACTGTCCAACTCCATTCCTGTCTAAATTGTTGGCCTTTTCAGTGTATGTATAAATGGTCTTTCTAACACCCTGACCTCTCTGTTTCTTCAACTCATATCCATTGATCTTGTCCTCCACTTCTCGGCTACTCACTTCCATGATCATATACCTTTGTCATTGTCAAACCGTCCTTTATCTCATTCTCTGACCTCTACCTCTTATCTTTCCACTCCCTCTAATACCCTGACTCCAGCAATCCTTCAACTACACCAGGATGGGATTTAACAAGTGGAGGCCGTTGGTGAGAATGAGGGCAACTACTTTTGAGAGGGTGAAGGGGAGAGATGATAATGTTTGACGGTGGGATTTTAGTGAGAATGTGGTACTATCAATGAATTATGGGTCTTGATCGTATAGGACTTGCTGATGGATTTGATGTGGGTTTTGGAAAGGAGAGAAATTGAGATGACTTCCAGATTCTTCACTTGAGGCACCAAGCCAGTGGTACAGTAACTTAGAGAGATGAAAAAGATTGGAGGAGGAGCAGATTTCGTGGTTGTGTGAATCAAGAATTCTATTTTGGAGCTGGGTGTGGTGGTTGATGCTTGTAATACCAACACTTTGGGAGGCCGAGGTGGGAGGATCACTTGAGGCCAGGAGTCTGGGCAACACAGGGAGACCCCATCTCTACAAAAAATAAAAAATTAGTGGCTGTGGTGGTACGCCTATAGTCCCAGCTACTAGGGATGCTGAGGTGGGAGGATAGCTTGAGTCCAGGAGGTTGAGACTGCAGTGACCCATGATGGCACCACCGCACTACAGCCTGGGTAACAGAGCAAGACCCTGTCTCACAAAAAAAAAAAAAAAAAAAAATTGTATTTTGGCAGAGCTAAATTTGAAATTTAGATATCTAAGTAGAGATGTACATTAAGGAATTGGACCCAATCACTGGGAGCTCAGGGAAGAGGTCAGGGCTGGGAGACAGGTTTTGCAACACTTATTCTATGGTGGCGTTCGAGGCCGGGGGACTGGTTGAAGTCACCCTAATTCTCTGAAGGGAAAACAGTCACAATTTGAGAAGGCTGAAGGTTTCCATTTGAACAGATGAATTAAGGCTATTAGGATTTTGATGGACAGTGAATTTCAGAGGGCATGGAGGAAGAATTTCAGGCTTGTGATAATTTTGGACCCGGTCCATGGGGACTATAACTTGTGCTAGTACCAGCCAATATTGTTTTGAAACAGTTTCAAATCTAGTGTGATTTGGCTGTACAAACCCTAAGGATGATTTATTACAAAACTTTAATTATATTAAAATATATCAGATATTTTTCCAATTCTAATCTAGTCTTGTCCCAATGCTTTCTCTCTAAATTTCTGGATCTGCAGGATTTATCAGTTAAATGGAAAAGGAAAGCAAACAAAATACCTTGATTTAATCTGCATTAGAAAAATGCCACTAAATGACTTTCAAGATCAACTTATTTTTCACAGTTTTATCTCACCTTGAATATTTCCTACACCTATGAGCATATGAATTCAGACATCTTGCTTTCAAAGGAAATTAAGATTTTAAAAATTATTTATTAATACATGTGTGTGATTCAAAAGTCTAAACTATATAAATATTTTTTAATTTTTATTTATTTAATTTTTATTTTTTTAAAGACGGGGTTTCACCATGTTGGTCAGGCTGCTCTTGAACTCCTGACCTCAGGTGATCCGCCTGCCTTGGCCTCCAAAGTGCTTGGATTAAGGTGTGAGCCACCGTGCCTGGCCAACTATATAAATATTATACAAAGAGAACTCTTGATCCCACCCCTGTCTTCTCCATCCTTATTGACCTCACCCTAATCTTCATAGTTCTTACTTATCCTTCCATTGTTTCTTTTTTTGGTTGGCGGGGGCAGGAAGGGGGGACGGAGTCTCACGCTGTTGCCCAGGCTGGAGTGCAATGGCATGATCCCAGCTCCCTGCAACCTTTGCCTCCCCGGTTCAACTGATTCACCTGCCTCCGACTCCTAAGTAGCTGGGATTACAGGCACCCACCACTATGCCCAGCTAATTTTTATATTTTTAGTAAAGAGACGGGGTTTCATCATGTTGGCCAGGTTAGTCTGGAACTCCTGACCTCAAGTGATCTGCCCGCCTCGGCCTCCCAAAGTGCTGGGATTACCAGCGTGAGCCACTGTGCCTGGCCTTAACGTTTATATTCTTATCTCCAATACAAAAGTAACATATATACTCTTCTGTTCTAGCTTGGTTCACTTAATGAATCTTGAAAATCTTTTCAGATCAGTATATAGAAATTTTCCTCATTCTTTTTGTTGTTGTTGTTGTTCGTTTAAAAAAAAATAGCAACATACATTGTGAAGATATACCATGGTTTATTTAATCGGTTGTTTATTACTAGACACTTAGCTTGTTATCTGGTAATTAAGATATGTGTCTGTGCCAGAGATGAAAATCCCTTAGAAGTTATTCTTTATCTCCCAGCTTTTAGAAAACAGAATCTAATTCATTGGGGCCTTCTACAAAGCTGAATCAAATTCTGAATTCGTTTTTAATAATTTAATTTTTAAAGAAAGTTGCTTTGGTGAAAAGAAAGTTTCAAATTTTCTTTAGAATGGAAGGAATTAATTTCAAATTATTGTAGAACTAAAGAGCTCCCAGTGGACTATCTAAAGTCAGCAACCCTCAGCATCAGTACTTGCTATTTGAGCTTGAAGTCATTAGCTTTCCCCTATGATTCAGGGAAAGATACCTCGAAATCGTAAGAACAGTAGCTTTGAATTACAATTTCTAGGTCAAAGTAATGGAGACATTACTTTAGCTGTGGTTTGGCTGTGAACTTGGCTAGCAGATTTTTTCTACTAAAGAAACAAGCTACTCGGGTCCAACTGGAAAAATACACAGAAATCCAGACTGTTGGCCTTGGCAGTGGAAGCCCTATTTTCTTCTGAAAAGCACAGTAAAATTGTTAGATCTTGGTTGGGCGTGGTAACCCACAACTGTAATCCCAGTACTTTGGGATGCTAAGGTGGGCGGATCACTTGAGTCCAGGAGTTTAAGACCAGCCTGGGCAACACGGTGAAAGCCCATCTCTACAAAAAATTAGCCAGGCATGATGGTGCATGCCTGTAGTCTCAGCTACTTGGGAGGCTGAGGTGGGAGGATCACATGAGCCCAGGAGGTCAAGGCTGCAGTGAGATGTAATCATGCCACTGCACTCCAGGCCTAGGTGACAAAGTGAGACACCTGTCTTAAAAAAAAATCTCTATGAGGGATGAAGCACAGTGAAATGATGGTAGTGTAAGTCTGTCTCTCCTTGGAAAAAAAATCGAATTCTGAAATTTTCTTTCAGCAAACTAAAGCTAAGACATTTACACACTCTTTTCCTGCCAGGTTAGTGGACTAAGAGGGATGAATAGCCCTCCTTATCTAGAAAACCATCATTTAATGGTGGTCTTAAGTGAAGTGGCATGCCTCAATTTCTGCAAGAATTCCTTATGAGTTCTTGTATCTCTCTTCTCAGCAGGACTAATGAAGTTCTCCTTTGCTGAGGGAGTCAACAACTCACATTTATTATTCAATAATAAATTCCCAGGCCGGGCCTGGTGGCTCACGCCTATAATCCCAACACTTTGGGAGGCTGAGGTGGGCAGATCACCTGAGGTCAGGAATTCAAGATCAGCTGGGCCAATATGGCGAAACACCTTCCCTACTAAAAATACAAAAAATTATCTGGGCATTGTGGTGGGCACCTGTCGTCCCAGCTACTCAGGAGGCTGAGGCACGAGAATTGATTGAACCCAGGTGGCGGAGGTTGCAGTGAGCTAAGTTGGCGCCATTGCACTGCAGCCTGGGCGACAGAGCGAGACTCTGTCTCCAAAAACAAAACAAAACAAAATAAAGGCCTTCAGTCCTGGAGAGCTGCAAGCCCCACAGGCTCTCAGGCTGTTGATCATTATTAATAAATAAATAAATAAATAAATTCCCTCTTTGCCAGGCACTGTAGAATAGACATGGTCTCTTTCCTCCAAGCCCCAGGCACAGTGAAGACAGTGAAACACTGCCTATGTTTTGCAGCAATTGGATTCCAGATTTGGATAAACATCAAGAAGTGAGTGTGGTTTACCAATAATAAGAAAGACATGCCATCTATAGATTTGTGCAGCATTTAGGTTCCTTTGTTTTTTTTTTTAAGAGACAGTCTTACTCTGTCACCCAGGCTGGCATGCAGTGGCACAATCATAACTCACTGCAACGTTGAACAACTGGACTCAAGTGATCCTCCTGTCTCAGCCTCCCAAGTAGCTCGGACTACAGGCATGCACCACCATGCCTGGCTAAAGAAATTAGGTTTTTATGTCCTATTGTGCAGTAAATTTTCTCAGTGTGAAAATTGTTTAAAGATTGATTCTTTCCATAAGTTTCATGGAAGTGCAAACTATTTCTCTCTTGTTTTATTTCCTCTCCTTTAAAAAGTGCTTTGCACATAATAAGCAGTCAGTAAATATCTGTGGATTCAATAAATGAATTCCTTATGTGAAGTATTTTCATGTTCAGCCATTTGTTCATTCCATGAAATTTATTTATTTGTTTACTTTGAGACGGAGTCTCATTCTGTCGCCCAAGCTGGAGTGCAGTGGCATGATCTCAGCTCACTGCAACTTCTGCCTCCCAGGCTCAAATGATTCTCCTGCCTCAGACTCCTGAGTAACTGGGATGACAGGCAGTTGCCACCATGCCTGGCAAATATTTTGTATTTTAATAGAGATGGGGTTTCACTGTGTTGCCGGGTGGTCTTGAACTGAGCTCAGGCAATCTGCCAGGCTGGGCCTCCCAAAGTGCTGCGATTATAGGGGTAAGCCAATGTGCCCAGCCTATGAAATTTATTAAGTGAAATATTTATATAGTTTTAGGCACTTGGAGGAAACATCAGTGAAACGCATCTATATTTGATCTCTGCCCTCATGGAGTTCGTTGGTAAACAGTAAGTAAAATATATAATAAGTGAGATGGTGATCAATGCTAAGGGGAAAAATGGCAGGAAAGAATAGGAAATTTTGGGGGAAAGATAAACAAATTCATCCATGCTATTGAAATTTTAGATATGGTGGCCAGAGACCACCATATCTAAATATGGTGACATTTGAGTAAAGTCCTGGAGAAAGTGAAGGAAGGAGCTATCAAATATCTGGGGAAAGAGCATACCAATCTGAGCAGAAGGAACAACAGGTGAATAAACACTGAGGCAGAAGCAGCCTTCTTGTAAGTAGAACAGGAGGCGACGACAGAAAGGTAAGGTAAGGCAGGTCACGTAGAGCTTTTTTTTTTTTTTTAATTTGAGGCAGAGTCTCACTCTGTCACTCCAGCTGACGTGATCCGGGCTCACTGCAACCTCTGCCTCAGCCTCCCAAGTAGCTGGGACTACAGGTGTGTGCCTCCATGCCCAGCTAATTTTTTATATTTTTAGTAGAAACAGGATTTCACAGCCAGGCATGGTGGCTCACACCTGTAATCCCAGCCCTTTGGGGGGCCAAGGCTGGTGGATCATGAGGTCAGGAGTTCAAGACCACCCTGGCCAAGATTGTGAAACCCTGTTCTAAAAATACAAAAATTAGCTGGGCATGGTGGGGGATGCCTGTAATTCCAGCTACTCAGGAGGCTGAGGCAGCAGAACTGCTTGAACCTCAGAGGCAGATGTTGCAGTGAGCCGAGATCATGCCACTCCACTCCAGCCTGGGTGACAGAGCAAGATTCTGTCTCAAAGAAAGAAAGAAAGAAACGATTTCGCCATGTTGGCCAGGCTGGTCTTGAACTCCTGACCTCAAGTGATCCGCCTGCCTTGGCTTCCCAAAGTTCTAGGATTACAGGTGTGAGCCATTGCACCTGGCCATGTAGAGCTTTCTGTGCATTGTACAGACTTTGGCCTTTACCCAGAGTGAGATGGGAAGACATTGGAGGATTTTGAGCAGTGAAGTAATGTGATGGGATAGACGTTTTCAAGGATGCTATGATTGCTGCATTGAGAATAGATTGAAGAGCAGTAAGTGTAGAACTTAGGAAGCTACTACAATCATCCAGGGAAGAGATGTCCAGGGTGGTAGTGGTACCACATATTTAGGCTGGATTCTGGATGTATTCTGAATGCAACACAGAAGGTAACAGCTTATGGACCTGATATGAAAGCAAGACAGGGGTTGAAGTGTGAGGACCAATGTGGGCAAATGCATGTACGGTTCATAATGAGTTGTATCTGCAAACATACAATAAACATTCTATTGAAACACCGTCCATATATGTAAATCAAAAACAAGACTCCCTGGGAAAAGATAGTGCAAAGTAGCATGTCTTGATCAATGTCTTGACTTTTGTACTTGTGCAGCTTAGCACTTACCACACTGGAATATGTGAAACTTCAGGCTCCTTACGAGTGGGGTTTGTGGCTTTTGTCTTTATTTCTCTATTTCTTAGAAAAGTATCTGACACAGAGTAGACACTGAATATATGTTTGCTGAATAAATGAAGTTTGAATATATTATGTTCCCAAGCATTTTCCATATCAGTTTATTTAAAAATCCTCGGTTGCAAAACAGAAAGGTTTTTAATGTTAAACACACACAGGCTGGGTGCGGTGGCATGTGCCTGTTGTCCCAGCTGCTCGGGAAGCTGAGGTGGGAGGATTGCTTGAGCCCAGGAGTTCTGGGCTGTAGTGTGCCATCCCGATCGGGTGTCCACACTAAGTTCAGCATCAATATGGTGACCTCCCGGGAACGGGGGACCACCAGGTTGCCTAAGGAGGGGTGAATCGGCCCAGGTCAGAAACGGAGCAGGTCAAAACTCCCACGCTGATCAGTAATGGTATCGTGCCTGTGAATAGCCACTGCACTCCAGCCTGGGCAACATAGCAAAACCCCGTCTCTTAAAAAAAAAAAAGCCGGGTGCAGTACCTCACGCCTGTAATCCTAGCACTTTGGGAGTCCAAGGTGGGTGGATCACCTGAGGTCAGGAGTTCAAGACCAGCCTGGCCAACATGGTGAAACCCCATCTTTAAAATAAAAATAAAAATAAAATAAATAAATAAACACACACGCACACACACTGCAAGTGATAATAGGGTTCTGCTCAGAAACATCTGCGTTTGTGCTTTTTATTTATTCTTTTTTTATGCTTTTAAAATACGTATTATAATTCAATAATGATTTATTTTTCTTTCCTTTTTTTTATTTTTTGAGACGGAGTCTCTCTCTGTCACCTAGGCTGGACTGTGGTGGCACAATCTTGGCTCACTGAAACCTCTGCCTCCCGGGTTCAACAGTTCTTCTCCCTCAGCCTCCTGAGTAGCTGGGATTACAGGCACGCACCACAATGCATGGCTAATTTTGTATTTTTATTAGAGATGGGGTTTCACCATGTTGGCCAGGCTGGTTTTGAACTCCTGACCTCAGGTGATCCGCCCACCTCTGCCTCCCAAAATACTGAGATTACAGGCATGAGCCACCACACCCGGCCCAATAATGATTTTTTAAAAATTATTTTTAATATTTATTATTTAAATTAATAGAGATGGTGTCTTGCTATATTGCCCAGGCTCGTCTTGAAGTCCTGATCTCAAACAGTCCTCCTGCCTTAACCCCCTAAAGTGCTAAGATTACAGGCATGAGCCACCATGCCCAGTCAGTGATGATTTCTTTAGGTTTCTATTGAACTTGCATTACCAGTATGCTACTTATGAATTACAAATTGTGCATTTGGGCCAGTCGCAGTGGCTCATGCTTGTAATCCCAGCACTTTGGGAGGATGAGAGGGAAGGATCACTTTAGTCCAGGAATCTTTACAAAAAATACAAAAATTAGCTGAGTGTAGTGGCATGTGCCTGTGGTCCCAGCTACTCAGGAGGCTAAGATTGGAAGATCACTTGAGCCCGGTAGGCGGAGGTTGCAGTGAGTTGATATGTGCCTCTGCACTCCAGCCTGGGCAACAGAGTAAGGCTATGTCTCAGAATACATATAAATTTTTTTTTTAATGAAATAACATCTACACTTGCCAAGCCTAGTAACTCTTCTAACACAGAGTCACTGGATTTGCCTCTGCGAGTGACATCTGTGTAGTGAAAGGATTGATCTCAGATGCACAGACAGAGTATATGTGGAAAATGTCTCACAGTTTTGTCAGACCCATCTGCGTGTCCTTTTTTTGAGACTGAGATTCACTCTTGTTGTCTAGGCTGGAGTACCATGGCTTGATCTCCACTCACTGCAACTTCTGCCTCCTGGGTTCAAGCAATTCTGCCTCAGCCTCCCAAATACCTGGGATTACAGTCATGTGCCACCACGCCTGACTAATTTTTAGTAGAGACGGGGTTTCTCCATATTGATCAGACTGGTCTCGAACTCCCAACCTCAGGTGATCTGCCCATCTCAGCCTCCCAAAGTGCTGGGGTTACAGGCATGGGCCACCATGCCTGGCCCCTTTTTAAAATTTAAATTTAAAATTTTCTTTTAATAAAAAACAAGTTTGTATTGCGTCCTCTAAATTACTCCATGTTTTTCTTCTTATTGGAAAAGTTTTAAAATCAACTTTTGATAATTTTACCAAAACTTTAAAAAACAGATATTTAATAAATGTGTCACAGACACATGGGACAGAACTCTACTTTTTGTAGAGGACCTTAATCTGAATAAGGTCATGAGTTTTTCAGTAAATCTCCACTGAGTTTTCTGGTAATTTTACAAAAACAAGCCCATCACTGTCCATGGGAAATGAAATTTTTTTTTAATTTTATTTTTTTGAGACAGGGTTTCACTCCTGTCATACAGGCTAGAGGCAGTGGTGCAATCACAGCTTACTGTAACCTCCGCATTCTGGGTTCAAGTGATCCTCCCACCTCAGCCTCCCGAGTAGTGGAGACTACAGACACAAGCCACTATGCCTGGCTAAGTTTTTAATTTTTTTTTTTTTTTTGAGACGGAGTTTCACTCTTGTTACCCAGGCTGGAGTGCAATGGCACGATCTCGGCTCACCGCAACCTCCACCTCCTGGGCTCAGGCAATTCTCCTGCCTCAACCTCCTGAGTAGCTGGCATTACAGGCACGCGCCACCATGCCCAGCTAATGTTTTTTGTATTTTTAGTAGAGACGGGGTTTCACCATGTTGACCAGGATGGTCTCGATCTCTTGACCTCGTGATCCACCCGCCTCAGCCTCCCAAAGTGCTGGGATTACAGCACTTTTTTCTCAAAAAAAAAATTTTGAAAGGCTTTTAAAAGCTCACTAGTTGGGTTTGATGCCCGTTGTTTGCACGAAATATCCTCTGGATTCCGGAAACTCCAGAATGTGACCCACATGAGTCTGGTGATTCTGGATGTTGTTTGCAAGGCTGAAGTTGAATTATTGTGGCAATATAGCCAGCCCACAGACATTAAAGAGATTATTTAAAAATAGACTTAGCATGTAATCCTAGCACTTTAGGAGGCCGAGGCAGGTGGATCACTTGAGGTCAGGAGTTCAAAACCAGCCTAGCCAATATGATGAAACCCTGTCTCTACTAAAAACTTAGCTGAGCATAGTGGCAGGTACCTGTAATCCCAGCTACTTCGGAGACTGAGGCACAAGAATCACTTGAACCCGGGAAGTGGAGGTTGCAGTGAGCTGAGTTTGCGCCACTACACTCTAGCCTGGGTGACAGAGCAAGACTTCATGTCAAAATAAATAAATAAATAAAAAGGACTGGGCACGGTGGCCCATGCCTGTATTTCTAGCACTTTAGGAGGCCGAGGCAGGTGGATCACTTGAGGTCAGGAGTTCGAGACCAGCCTGACCAACATGGAGAAACCCCGTCTCTACTAAAAATACAAAATTAGCCGGGCGCGGGAGCGTGGCCTGTAATCCCAGCTACTTGGGATGCTGAGACTGGAGAATCACTTGAACCTGGGAGGTGGAGTTTGCGGTGAGCTGAGATCACACCACTGCACTCCAGTCTGGGCAACAAGAGTGAAACTCAGTCTCAAAAAAAAAAAAAAAAAAAGATTTAGCAATGTTTGTCAAAATGAAAGCCCATCTATTAGAATGTATCAGTTAAAGTGTGGTGGCTCAAACTTGTAATTCTATCTATTTGGGAGGCTGAGGTGAGAGGATTGCTTGAGTCCAGGAAACCATGGACACAGTGGCTCATGCCTGTAATCCTAGCATTTTGGTAGGCCGAGCTTGAGCTCAGGAGTTCATTGCCAGGGTGGCAACATAGTGAGACCTCAGCTGTACTAAAAATCAGAAAAATTAGCAGGTGTGGTGGCATATACCTATAGTGCCCACTACTTGGGAGGCTGAAGAAGGAGGATCATTTGAACCCAGGAGTTCTAGCCTGGGTGACAGAGTCAGATCTTTTCTGAAACAACAACAGAAACCTCTGTACACAAAATAATCAAAGTAGGCCAGGCGTGGTGACTCACGCCTGTAATCCCAGCACTTTAGGAGGCTGAGGCAGGCAGATCACTTGAGGACATGAGTTCAAGACCAGCAACATGGCAAAACCCCATCACTACTGAAAATACAAAAATTAGCTGCTAGGCATGGTGGTGCAAACCTGAAGTCCCATTCACTCAGGAGGCTGAGGCAGAAGAATGGCTTGAACCCAGGAGGCAGAGGTTGCAATGAGTCAAGATAGTGCCACTGCACTCCAACTGGGTGATAGAGTTAGACTCTGTCTCAGAAAAAAAATTTTTTAATGTTTTTTTATTTTCATTAAAAATTTTTGTCCTTTGGGAGGCTGAGGCAGGTGGATCATGAGATCAGGAGTTCAAGACCAGCCTGGCCAAGATGGTGAAACCCCATCTCTACTAAAAATACAAAAATTGACCAGACATGGTGGCGGGTGCTTGTAATCCCAGCTACTCAGGAGGCTGAGGCAGAGAATTGCTTGACCCTGGGAGGTGGAGGTTGCAGTGAGCCGAGATTATGCCATTGCATTCCAGCCTGGGCAACAGAGTGAGACTCTGTCTCAAAAAAAAATTTTGCCCTGTCTTATGGTGCTGAAAATGTAGTGTTTTTAAGCAAGCACACCAGAACATAGACGTTGACTCTCAGACTGGTCATCTGGGTGGTGGTGGGTTTTGGGGTGGGGGAGGACAGTGCATTTGTTTCAGTGGTGCTGATGCTGTTTTTACTTAAAAAGACATTTGTGTACTGTTTCGAAACGTCCTCAAAAGGCAGTTATTCATAAAAACCAGACTTTGGACTCACATTTTTAAAAAATCCAAAATAGTTTGATTGGCTCAATTATATTTATTTCAGATTGTAAACATAACCACAATTCTCTGTCACATTATCTTCATCCCCCTTTGCAGTGTGACTTTGCAGTTCTTCCCATCAAAATGTGGGTTCTATTTTTTTATTTTTTGAGATGGAGTTTTGCTCTTGTTGCCCAGGCTGGAGTGCAGTGGCGAAATCTTGGCTCACCGCAACCTCCGCCTCCCGGGTTCAAGCAATTCTCCTCCCTCAGCCTCCAGAGTAGCTGGACTTACAGGCATGTGCCACCATGCCTGGCTAATTTTAGCAGAGACAGGGTTTCTCCATGTTGGTCAGGCTGGTCTCGAACTCCTGACCTTATGTGATCTGCCTGCCTCAGCCTCCCAAAGTGTTGGGATTATAGGTGTGAGCTACCACATTTGGCCTACTTTCTTATTTGGAATCTGCTGAGCCGCCAGGTGAACAAGGCCAGACTAGCCTACTAAATCATGAGAGACATATGGCCGTGTCACCCGTGTCATCGCAATCAAAAGTTGAGTCAGTATCAATGACGCTTGCGCTCAGACTAACTGCCATTATTATTAGCTGCAGATTTATGGGTGAGCCTGGACAAGACCGGAAGAACCACTCAGCTCAGCCCAGCCGGAATTGCCAACCCACAGAATCATGCACTAGGTGTGGTTGTTGTTTGGGAAGCCACAATAGATAACTGGTATACCTCTGTATACCCCAATCTTGTCCTGGAATACATTTGGTTGTTTTCAAAAAAATTAACTCTTGGCTGGGCATGGTGGCTCATTCCTATAATCCCAGCACTTTGTGAGGCCAAGTTAGTGGGACCTGTTGAGGCTAGGAGTCCAAGACCAGCCTGGGCGACATAGCAAGACCCCATCTCTAAAAAAAGAAAGAAAAAAGAAACACCTCTCAATTAACTTTTCCAAGGATAAAGATTTATCAGTTGGATGCGATGGCTAATGCCTGTCATCTCGGCACCTTGGGAAGCCATGTTGGGAAGATGGCTGTGTCTAGGAGTTCAAGATTAGCCTGGGCAACAGAGTGAGACCCCATCTCTACCAAAAAAAAAAAAAAAAATTAGCCAGGCCTGGGCACGGTGGCTCATGACTGTAATCCCAGCACTTTGGAAGGCCAAGGCAGGTAGATTGCTTGAGCCAAGGAATTTGAGACCAGCCTGGGCAATATGGGGAAATCCATCTCTACAAAAAAATACACACAAAAAAATTAGCCAGATGTGGTGGTGTGTACCTGTAGTCCCAGATCCTTGGGAGGCTGAGGTGGGAGGATCACTTGAACCCAGGAGGTCAAGGCTGCAGTGAGCTGAGATTGTGCCATTGCACTCCAGCCTGGGCAATAGAATGAGAGTCTATAAAAAAAAAATTTGGTTGGGTATGGCAGCTCACACCTGTAATTCTAGCAATTTGGGAGGCCAAGGCAGGTGGATCACTTGAGGTCAGGAGTTCAAGACCAGGCCCACAAGGTGAAACTCCGTCTCTACTAAAAATACAAAAGTTAGTCAGGCTTGGTTGTGCGCACTTCTAGTCCCAGGTACTTGGGAGGCTGAGGCATGAAAATAGCTTGTCCGGGGATGTGGAGTTTGCAGTGAGCCCAGATCACATCACTGCACTCAGGCCTGGGCAACAGGGTGAGACTCTGCCTCAAAAAATAAAAAATTAGTCAGGTGCGGTGTTGGCATACACCTATAGTCTTAGCTACTTGGGAGGCTAGGATCGCTTGAGCCTAGAAGGTTGAGGCTTCAGTGAACCATGATTGTGCCACTGCACTCTATCCTCAGTGACAGAGCGAGACTCCAACTCAAAAAAAAAGAGAAAGACTTATCACTACTAAAGATAATTAAAATAAAATTTAAATAAAGTGATAGGCTCTCAAGGAACTTAAAATTGGCATTTTCAGATTGTTTTATACAAGAACGTTGTTAGCATTAAGTGATTGTCCTAAAATGATTGCTGTGATTAAGTTAGAGAAGAAGATAATTAGTCATTGGTATGTTTAAGTTCTTATTTGTTGAAGTGCATTTGTGTTGCATTGCTTTGTAGGCATACCTTGTGCTTCCATAGAATTATCAGCCTCTGCAACAGAAAAAGCAGTTCTGGGGAAGTCGCTGATGCTGACGACCTTCGCTCATACCCCGATGGGTCCCCCTCTGGATCCACCATCACCCTCATCCTGCTTCCTCTACATAGAGTTCATTCTCAAGGTATCTTTTGGCCTGATGGTGAGCCCTCCTGCAAGGAGAAGGAAAGTCAGTGTCTGAGTCCGTTTGGGCAGCTATAACAAACATCACAGACTGGGTAAGGTATAAAGAACAGAAGTTTATTTCTTACACTTCTGGAGGCTGGGAAGTCCAAGGCACTGGCATGTGGTGTCTGGTGAGGGCCTTCTTGCTGCATCCTCCTTCACGTGGTAGAAAAGATGAGAGGGTAAAGAAAAGGGCACAAATATTGTGTCCTTACATGGTTTCAGGGCAGAAGAGAGTGAACGCCTGCCTTCATCCTTTTACAGGAACCTTACACCCATGAGGGCTTTGTCCTCGTGACTTAGTCACCTCCTAAGTCCCCATCACATTGGCCGTTACATTTCAACACATGAATTCCAGGGGACAAAAGTAATGGGCAAAAACCATAATTACTTTTGTACCAACCCAATATATCTAATCTATATTTAGCTATACATATATATATATATATATATATATATACACACACATATGTATTTTAAACATCATGATTTTATTTTATTTTTATTTATTTATTTATTTTTAAAGATGGGGTTTCACCATGTTGGTCAGGCTGGTGACCTGACCTCAGGTGATCTGCCCTCCTTGGCCTCCAAAGTGCTTGGATTACAGGCGTGAGCTACTACGCTCAGCCAGACATTATTATTTTATTATTTATTGTATTTTATTGTTTGAGACAGGGTCTCACTCTGTTGCCCAGGCTGGAGTGTAGTGACACAATCACGGCTCACTGCAGCCTCAGACTCCTGGGCTCAAGTGATCATCCCACCTCAGCTCCTAAGTAGCCAGGACAGGCAGTAAGTTAGTGTTTTATATAAGTGATATTTGTTCATTATAGAAAAATTGGAAAATACAGATAGATTTTTTTTTTTTTTAAATAGAGACGGGGTTTCACCATGTTGGCCAGGATGGTCTTGATCTCTTGACCTCGTGATCCGCCCTCCTTGGCCTCCCAAAGTGCTGGGATTACAGGCTTGAGCCACCGCTCCCGGCCGCAGATAGATTTTTTAAAAACAAGAATAAATTACATTGTCACACTCTTGCATTTGTACTTTATAACCTGATTTTTTACTTAATATATAATACATTTTTTGGTATTAATAAATGTACTTCTATTATTTTGAATAATTAACACGTTTGCATTCTTCAGAATGTGACATATTTGAAAAGGTACATAGTGAGGCATCACTTTCTCACTCTAGCTCCCTGCTCTACCCCACTTCCAATACACTGCATTCCTTCTGAGTTTCTTTATGGATATACCAGAAAATATAATCATATGTAATCTAATTTTCTTTTTTTGCATGACAGGTAAATACCATATGTCTTGTTCTGCACCTAACAATATATTTTGGAGCTCTCCCTGTATCAGAACATAATGTGTTCCTTCTTTTTTTTTTTTTTCAGACAGGGTATCGTTCTGTCACCCAGCCTGGAGTGCAGAAAACAACTCACTGCAACCTCCACCTCCCAGGATCAAGTGATCCTCCCATCTCAACCTCCAAAGTAACTGAAAACACAGGTATGCACCACCAAGCCCAGCTAATTTTTGTATTTTTTTAGAGACGCGGTCTCACCAAGCTGCCCAGGCTGATCCCAAAATCCTGGGCTCATGTGATCTGCCCGCTTCAGCCTCCCAAAGTGCTGGGATTACAGGCGTGAGCCACCATGTCTGGCTGACACCTAATTTTTTTTTAAGTTAAAACATACTCCTAGGAAATCCAATCTCTACTAAAAATACCAAAATTAGTCAGGCATACTGGCACATGCCTGTAGTTCCAGCTACTCAGGAGGCTGAGGCGGGAGAATTGCTTAAACCTGGGAGGCAGAGGTTGCAGTCAGCAGAGATCACGCCACTGAACTCCAGTCTGGGCGACAGAATAAATAAATTAATTAATTAATTAAATTAAATACATCATATCCTGTTGGGTGTGGTGGCTCATGCCTGTAATCCTTGTACTTTGGGAGGCTGAGGCAGGAGAATTGCTTGAGCCCAGGAGGCGGAGGTTGCAGTGAGCTGAGATTGAGCCACTGCACTATAGCCTGGGTGACAGAGTGAGTCTCTGTCTCAAAAAAAAAAAAAAAAAAACCCAACTCTTAGAGCCATAATTAGAAATGTATCCTCAGAAAATAACCATGTATGTGCACAAATATTTAAGTAAAATAATGTATACAGCAGCACTAATTATACTAGCAAAATAGATACAGATGCAATAGGGATTTGTTAAATAAATAATGGGTTATCCATACAATGAAACATAATCCCACTATTTTTTAAAAATGAGAAAACAGTTCAGGCACGGTAGCTCACACCTGTAATCCCAGCACTTTGGGAGGATGAGGCAGGCAGATCTCTTGAGCCCAGGAGTTCAACACCAGCCTGGACAACATAGTGAGACCCTGTCACTACAAAAAGTAAGAAAAAATTAGCCAGACATGATGGCAAGTGTTTGTAGTCCTAGCTACTCATGAGGTTGAGGTGGGAAGATCTCTTGAGCCCAGGAGGTTGAGGCAGGTTGATCGTGCTGCTGTACCCTAGCCTGGGTGACAGAGAGAAAGTGTCTCTTAAAAAAAATGTTTATCAAGTCATTAGCTATTTTTTATTGCTTATCCATGTCTTTTGCTCACTTTTCTATCTGGTTGTTTATCTTTTCATATAGATTTATGAGTGTTTATATATAATTAAATATATTAACACTTTGTTTTATATATCCAATTCTTTTCTCAGCTTACTGCTGGCCTTTTTTTTTTTTTTTTCTTGTTCAAAAATTTTATGCAGTCAGATCTTTTTTCTTTCTCTTTAACTGTTTTTGACTTTGGTGTCTTGCTTGTACACGATTGTGAATTTCAGGGATGCTGGTAGAGTGAACCTAAGATCCATGGTGCATTACAAGCCTGTGAAAGCTGATTTGATTGGCCAAAGTAGAGAAGCTAGGCTGTTTAAGACCAGCCTGGGCAACATAGTGAGACTCCCGAGCCGGGCATGGTGGCACGCTCCTGTAATCCCAGCTACTGGGGAGGCCGAGGCAGGAGAATGGCTTGAACCTGGGAGGCAAAGGTTGCAGTGAGCCAAGATCACACCAGCTTGGGTGACTGAGTGAGACCCTGTCTCAAAAAAATTATTTAAAAATGTCCATAAACGTAAAGGGATAAGGCATTCAGGGCAGGGAACTCCTGTCTGACTTTACACAAAGACATTTCCCTGAGGCATTTATGTTTCTGGGCATTAAATGTTTCACTTCGTTATAATTAATTGATAAAAATATACTGTATGTTTGATGGATAAAAACAGAGTAAAGGAACAAAAGCAGGGAGGTGACAGGGACAGTTCCATGGGATCAAGCGATAACAAACAGATGCAGAGAAAAACCCAGTTGAGTGCTGAGGGAGTGATTTTCTGGACCTTCAACCAATGCTCAGCTGTGAAATCAGAATCAGCAACATCTCTGTGTAGAAAGGTGTGTGTGAATTTCTCCAAGTTCAGCTGGGCATGTCTAGTCCCTTTTAAGGTCTCATCTGATTAGATCAGGCCCATCCAGGATAATTTCAAGCATGCAGTGAACCCATAAAACCCATCCATGTTGTTTTGCAACTGTTGATCCTAGAAGTAATAACTCTGCATCTTAGTTATCCCCTTCACCTTTTTTTTTTTTATTTTTTATTTTAATGAGACAGAGTCTTGCTCTGTCACCGAGGCTGAAGGGCAGTGGCATGATCTTGGTTCCCAGGTTTAGGCAAGTCTCCTGCTTCAGCCTCCGGAGTTGCTGGGACTACAGGTGCCCACCACCACACCCAGCTAATTTTTGTATTTTTGTAGAGACAGAATTTCACCATGTTGGCCAGGCTGGTCTCGAACTCCTAACCTCAAGTGATCTGCCCACCTCAGCCTCCCAAAGTGCTGGGATTACAGATGTGAACCGCAGCGCCTGGTCCCCTTCTCTTTCCTCCTTCCTCCACTTCCCAGGTGTTACTACCCCCTAAGACCTTCAGCTAACATTTTCGGCTTTCTATGCCCATCTCCTAGTGACTTTCTTAAAAAAAGTATGCATGTTTCAGGATATCCCTTTTAAAAAAATTATTTAATTTTTATTTATTTTTAAAATTACATTTACTGATTTTTGAGATGGAATTTCACTCTTGTTACTCAGGCTGGAGTGCAATGGTGCAATCTTGGGCTCACTACAACCTCTGCCTCCTGGGTTCAAGTGATTCTCCTGCCTCAGCCTCCCAAGCAGCTGGGATTACAGGTGCCCACCACCACACCCAGCTAATTTTTTTATTTTTAGGCAGGGTTTCACCATGTTGGTCAGGCTGATCTGGAACTCCTAACCTCAGGTGATCCACACTCCTCAGCCTCCCAAAATGCTGGGATTACTGTCATAAACCACCATGCCTGGCCTATTTTCATTTTGTTGAGACTGAGTCTCACTTTGTTGCCCAGGCTGGGGTGCAGTGCACAATCTCCACTCACTGCAACCTCCACCTCTTGGGTTCAAGCAATTCTTCTGCCTCGGCCTCCCCAGTAGCTGGGATTACAGGCACCCACCACCACGCCCGGCTAATTTTTGTATTTTTAGTAGAGACGGAGTTTTACTATGTTGGTTAGGCTGGTCTCGAACTCCTGATCTCAGATAATCCACCCATGTTGGCCTCCCAAAGTGCTGGGACTATAGGCATGAGCCACCACACCTGGTCATCAGCTAATTCTTATAGGTCTGAAGTTTGGGCACAGTGTAGCTGAGGTGTTTGCTCAGGGGCTCACAAGGCTGGTATCAAGGTGTCAGCCAGCTGCCTTCATCTTGAGGCTCCACTAGGGAAAGATCCATTCCTGGTTTCTCTCAGCTGTTGGCAGAACTCATATCTTTGCAACTGTAGGACTGAGGCCCCCATGATCTTGCTATCTGTTGATGAGGGATGACTCCCAGCTCCTAGAGATCATTCTGATATATTTGCAATGTGGCCCCCTCTCACACTTTAAATCTCTGACTTCCAAAAGGATTCAGGCCTTTTAAGGCCTCAACTGATTAGGTCAAATCCACCTAAGATAATTTTTTTTTTTTTTTTTTTTTTTTTGAGACGGAGTTTCACTCTTGTTAACCCAGGCTGGAGTGCAATGGCGTGATCTCAGCTCACCGCAACCTCCGCCTCCTGGGTTCAGGCAATTCTTCTGCCTCAACCTCCTCAATAGCTGGGATTACAGGCACGCGCCACCATGCCCAGCTAATGTTTTGTATTTTTAGTAGAGACGGGGTTTCACCATGTTGACCAGGATGGTCTCGATCTCTTGACCTCGTGATCCACCCGCCTCGGCCTCCTAAAGTGCTGGGATTACAGGCTTGAGCCACCACACCCGGCAGTTAATTTTTTTAAATTAACTCAAAGTCAACTGATTAGAGACCTTAATCATATATGCAAAACCCCTCTTTCTGTGTAAGGAAACATAATCATGATTGTGATATCTCCTTACATTCAGAAGCCCACTCACACTCAGGCTGTGTAACAGTGGGTGGGAATCTGGGGGCCATCGTAGCATCTGCCTCCTGCAATATAGCATGGCACAGCGGAGTGGCTAATAGCAATGGCCCTGGGGGAGGCTGCCTGAGTTCAGGGCCCAGCATGATTTCCTAGCCATGTGACCTAACCTCTTCATGTATTGGTTCCTCCACTTGTGAAATGAGGGAGTGATAGGTATCTACCTTGTAGAATTATTAAGAGCAAGTCAATGCAGGTAAATCCCTTGATACAATTTGTAATGCTTAATAAACATTGACTTTTTTTTTTTTTTTTTTTTTTTTTGAGATGAAGCTTGCTCTTGTCGCCCAAGCTGGAGTGCAATAGTGCGATCTTGGCTCACTGCAACCTCTGCCTCCCGGGTTCAAAAAAGATTCTCATGGTCTGGGGCGGTGGCTCACGCCTGTAATCCCAGCACTTTGGGAGGCTGAGGTGAGTGGATCACGAGGTCAAGAGATTGAGACCATCCTGGCCGACATGGTGAAACCCCGTCTCTACTAAAAATTAGGGGGGCGTGGTGGCACGCACCTGTAGTCCCAGCTACTCGGGAGGCTGAAGCAGAAGAATTGCTTGAACCCGGGAGGTGGAGGTTGCAGTGAGCCAAGATCGCGCCACTGCACTCCAGCCTGGTGCCTGGCAACAGAGCAAGACTCTGCCTCAAAAAAAAAAAAAAAAAGAATCTTGTGCCTTAGACTCTAGAGTAGTTGGGATTACAGGCACCTGCCACCATGCCCGGCTAATTTTTGTATTTTTTAGTAGAGACAGGGTTTCACCATATTGGCCAGGCTGGTCTTGAGCTCCTGACCCCAGGTGATCTGCCCACCTTGGCCTCCCCAAGTTCTGGGATTACAGGCATGAGCCAGCATGCCCGGGCAAAAGTTGACTCTTATCAATACATTTTACACAAGCATTTGTAAGAGTTATATATTCTGAGATGTTATTGCTGTATCAAAGACTTAAAAGTAAGAAGTACAAACATAGTGAAACAAAGCTGGACACACTGCGTCACGCCTTTAATCCCAGCATTCTGGGAGGCCAAGGCAGGAGGATAGCTTGAGCCCAGGATTTCAAGACCAGCCTGGATAATTCAGTGAGGCCTCATCTCTTAAAATAAATAAATAAATAAAAATAGCAGAATGACATGTAATGACTCTGAGAAGCCATGGAAGAAATGTTAATTAGAGGAAATATCAAATAGTCTAGGAGACGCAAGCAAAACACTAAAATGATACAGACTGAGAACACTGAAGGAGAAGAATGACTAGAAAAGGAGAGAGTAAAACATTCTAGGACTAATCAGATGCAAATAATCCACCCACTATTGCTGACCTAGAAACAAGATGCATACATCCCAAATTATCTGTATAAATATGTTCTTCTTGTTCAAAAAAGAAATCTTTCTGTATATTTAAGGGTTTCAATGACCGTCTTAGTCTATTTTCTGTGACAACAGAAAATCCCCCACACTAGGAAATTTATGAAGAAAAGGAATCTATTCTAGTTATGGAGGCTGAGAAGTCCAAGGCCAAGGGGCTGCATCTGGTGAGGGCCTTCTTGCTAGTGAGGACTCTCTGAAGAGTCCCACGGTGGTGCAGGGCAGCACATGGTGTGGAGCTGAGTGTGCTCGCTCAGGTCTGTCTTCCTCTCCTTATAACGCCACCAGTTCCCATGATAACCCATTCATCCATTAATCCAGTAATGGGTTAATCCACTTATGCAGGCAGGGCCCTCAAGACCCAATCACCCTTTAGAGGCCCCACCTCTCAATACTGCCAAATTATTGGAGATTAAATTTCAACATGAGGTTTGGAGGGGACAAATATTCAAACCATAGCAATGACTGGGAGAGTTTTCTTATTATTTATTTATTGTTGTTGTTGAGAAAGGGTCTCATTCTATTGCCCAGGCTGGAGTGCAGTGGCACAATCATGGTTCATGGAAACCTCTATTTCCCAGGCTTAGGTGATCCTCCCACCTCAGCTTCCTGAGCAGCTGGGACTACAGGCACGTGACACCTTGCCAGTCTTTTTTGTGTTTTTTGTAGACACAGGGTTTTCCTATGTTGCCCAGGCTGGTCTCAAACAACTGGACTCAAGTGATCTTCCTGCCTTGGCATCCCAAAGTGCTGGAATTACAGGTGTGAGCCCATGCCCAGCTGGGACATAGTTTTGAGAAAACTTACTTTAATCTTCCAAAGCCTACATCTAGCCATTGACAATATACATTGTCCTCTTAGAAATTTGATTCTTGCTCTCCCTGTGGGTGCTTTTTATTTTGTTTACAATAAAATATATCAGAGATCAGCAAACTACAGTCTGTGGGCCAAATCCAGCCCTCTGCCTGTTTTCGTAAATAAAGTTTTATTGGAACACAGCCATGCCTATTCATTTAGTATTGTCTGTGGTTGCTTACACAGCACAACAGCAGAGTTGAATAGTTGTGATAGAGCCCAAAGGCTTGCAAAGCCTAAAATATTTACTAGCTGGCCTTTTACAGAAAACAAATTACTGGACCCTGAGGTATATTAATAAGTAAAATGCACTATCATATTAGCAACTATACAGATCTGCCAGAACAGAGCCTATAAGCCACATGACACAGAAATTCAGCCTGTCTGTAAGAATTGTGGCCAAGAGAAGGCAGGCGAGAGGCACCTTTGTAGCCCAGTCATAAAGGGCGAAAAACACAGTAAAAAATGAATCCAATTCTTCCTATTGCTAATGCATAAAGCTGGTGAGCTGGAAGTGCCTGGTTGAGACATCCCATTTTCAAATCAGCCTTTCTTCCCAAAAGATCGGTGACTTCAGTTAGGGCTCTTTGGATGGTAAGGAGCAGAGATCCCTTTGAGCCTACTCTGGTAAAGGTTTTGTTGGACCTCGGCGCACGGCGTGGCGCGGCGAGGAGAGGACGCGTAGCCCTCGCGCTACCTCCCTTCTCCAGGCCCCGGGACATCCTGTGGTTTGGCACCCAAGGCCCCGGGCCTGGGTCCCGCCCGTGCGTTTCGCAGACCCTGGCTCTCGGCGCCTGGATCCTTCCAGGGTCTGTTTCTGCTCAGGGCAGCCCACGTGCTGCGACGCCGCCTCCAGAGCGCACCCCCTGGGCGGGACCCGGGAGAGAGAATAAGGAGAAAACCCGAACAGGGCCTCTGTAGCTAAAGGAGGCCAGAAGGCCCCAGAGAAACCGGCCCCAAAGGAGGGCCCCCTAAGCGCTGAGGCCCACACACCACCTCTGGCCCAGGACCTGGCCTGGTGCGTGGAGCAGACAGTGCGGAAGCGAACCCCAAAACAGGGCGAGCAGGCTATTGTGGCATCTGAACCCTGCGCGGCGAAGGCACTTCCTGCCGTGAAGAGGCAGGTGATGCGTTTCCTGTTTGGCGGCTACGGGGCTCAGATGGAAGCCGAATGGTTGCTGATCCTTCATCCCACGGCAGCCTGTAGATGAGGCCGCCAGAGAGAAGAGGCGAAGGGTCTGCAGGCCTAGCCCTGTAGAGAGCCAAAGCCACCCTGGACACTCCAGCTGAAGAAGGTAGAAGGTTCAGTTTCCCCATTTTTTTTTTTTTTTTTTTTTTTTTTTGAGATAGGGTCTCCCAGGCTGGAGTGCAGTGACACCATCCGGGCTCACTGCAGCCTTCACCTCCCGGGTTCAAGTGATTCTCCCACTCACCTCTTGAGTAGCTGGGATTACAGGCGTCTGCCACCACGCCAGGCTCATATTTGTATTTTTAGTAGAGATGGGGTTTCACCATGTTGCACAGGCTGGTCTTGAACTCCTGGGCTCAAGCGATCCACTCACCTTGGCCTCCCAAAGTGCTGGGCTTACAGGTGCAAGCCACCAACCCCAGCCAGGTTCAATTTCTTTTTGCTTTTCTCTTAATCTGAAACAATCCTCCTCCCTCGGGGCGGCCTAGGGGGTTGTCTTGAGCACAGAGCCTTTCCAGGACTTCCCTTGGCAGAGAACCCTGGAGTTGGCCTGTCCCTGGCCGGATTCAGGGTCTGGGATAGTTGGGTAGGTGTGAGGCTGTCAGACGGGCACAAGACCCCATTTGTTTGCTGATGAAATGTCCCTCCTGCCAGAAGGAAGAGAGGTACATTTAGAAAAAATACAATAAATTGAAGTGAGTGTTCAGTGTGTTGTAGAAAGAATATTGTACTCCACCTTTAGGATTAGATTAAGTAGATATTGGTAACAAGGATTAGTGGGGAAGCTAGATAATTGTAAACTGCTTTTCATTTTTGAAAGGATTCCCTGTCAAATAGTCCAGTGCTTTATGCCATTATGTCGCATTGCCCTAATAAATCTCTGTTTTTGATAAAAATGGGAAAAAATAAGGTTTTGTTGTAGGATTTACAAGACTTGAGGTCCAGGATCCAAGACTAGAAACCACCATACTATGGTTGGGAACTTTGTATCCTCCCCACATTCACAGGCTGAAGCTCCAACCCCCAAGGTGATGTTGGGAGATGGGCCTCTTTGGAAGTGGTCAGTACTCTCATACAATTGGCCTGAGGGAGCTCATTCAAACACAGCAAAAAGTCATCATCTATGAATCAGAAACAGGCCCTTGCCAAATACCAGATCTGGTGGTGCCTTGATCTCAGACTTCCCAGCCTCGGGAACTATGAGCAATACCTTTCTGTGGTTAGTTTATGGTATTTTGTTGTAGCAGCCAAAATGAACTAAGACTCACCACTGGGACCTGCAGCCAGACTTGTGGGAGCTGTGTGCCTGCAGTTCCGGAGTTCTCCTCTGTCCTGCTCTTTGCTCATTTACTTTCTCAGCCTACTTCCCTGATAGTTTTGACGTACAAATGACCTTGGCTTTTTCTTTGGCTACTGGCTGATATTGTTTTTAAAATTAAAGTAATAAATGCATAGGCCGGGCGTGGGGGCTCACGCCTGTAATCCAAGCACTTTGGAGGCCAAGGTGCGCAGATCACCCGAGGTCGGGAGTTCAAGACCAGCCTGACCAACATGGTGAAACACAGTCTTAAAAAAAAAATACATGCATAAGTAGAAAATGATTTCTCCCCCACTCTGGATCCCCAGTCCCCTCCACCAGGAAGCAATTTCTGTTAATAATTGTCTCTTTTTTTCAATTATTTATTTTATTTTGTTTTATTTTATTTTAAATAGAGGCGGGGTTTCATCAAGTTGGTGAGGCTGGTCTCAAACTCCTGACCTCATGATCCGCTTGCCTCGGCCTCCCAAAGTGCTGGGATTATAGGTGTGAGCCACCATGCCTGGCCAATAATTGTCTCTTAGATATCATCTCAGATATTTTCTACACACACACACACACACACACACACACACACATATACGTATATATATATGTATACCCATTCTGTATACAAATAAGAGCATGCAATGTATATCTTTCCATTTTCACTAAATTTTAATAAAAATTGTACCCCAAAACAAACTGGTTTATTATTTTACCTTCTTTGGCCAAAGCAGAGTTCATGGTAGAACAAATTTAATAAAACAGTTTGTACTTTTTCTGTAGTCTATTCATTGTTTAGTTTTGCTTTTTCCAAATCAGATGATCCCCTGGGAGGCATATTAAAGGGTTTAAAAATTTAGATCATAAAATAAACCGGTCATTCCCAATAAGTAGTGCAATACCATGCATTATTCAGACACACTGACCATGGTGTATGTGGCAGGGAATGTTTCATGACTTAAAATTAATTGTGCTGTCATTCTTGGCCAAAACTGAGGAAGGAGACGCCCTTCTCCAAGCCTGTGCTTGGAGAAAAGGAGGAAGTAAAAGTTAAAAGTCAGCCAGAGAAGGCTGGGCGAGGCGGCTCACATCTGTAATCCCAGCACTTTGGGAGGCCAAGGTGAGTGGATCACCTGAGGTCGGGAGTTTGAGATCAGCCTGACCAATGTGGAGAAACCCTGTATCTACTAAAAATACAAAAAATTAGCTGGCATGGTGGCGCATGCCTGTAATCCCAGCTACTTGGGAGGCTAAGGCAGGAGAATCACTTGAACCCAGGAGGCAGAGGTTGTAGTGAACTGAGATCGTGCCATTGCACTTCAGCCTGGGCAACAAGAGTGAAACTCCGTCTCAAAAACAAACAAACAAAATAAAAGTCAGCCAGAGGAGGTCAGTGGAAGGACCAGTTGGCGCCCCAGGCCAGGTCTAAAGGTTAGAGATTAAACCCCCTACTCCTAACCACAATCCTATCTATAGCTCACGGACATGGTATGGAGGAATTTTCCCCGGAAGGCATTGTTCTTGCTCAACTGCTCAGACCCCCTACCTAGTAATGTCCCCCATGCTTGCCTAATCCATCATGACCCTTTCACATGTGCACCTCTTAGATTATAAACCTTTAAAAGGGCCAGGATTTTCTTTGTTGGGGAGCTTGGTTATTGAGGCTTGAGCCATTCTGCAGCTCCTGGCTGAATAAAACTGCCACTTCCTTTCCAGTTGGGTGTTCAAGAGGTTTGTTTGCGGCCGCTCCTGCTTCAAAACGAGACCAATTTCTACTTTGTGGTGGATATACAGCTGAGGTGTTAAGAAATAGAGCATTTTCTATTGTTCTATAACTTATTTATTTATTTATTTATTCGAGATGGAGTCTCGCTCTGTTGCCCAGGGTGGAGTGCAGTTGTGCAATCGCGGCTCACTGCAGCCTCTGCCTTCTGGGTTCCAGGAGTTCTGCCTCAGCCTCCTGGGTCACTGGGAGTACAGGCACAGACCACTATGCCTGGCTAATTTTTGTATTTTTTTTTTTTTATTTATATATATATTTTTTTTTGAGATGGAGTCTTGCTCTGTCATCAGGCTAGAGTGCAGTGGCTTGATCTCAGCTCGTTGCAACCTCTGCTCCCCATGTTCAAGCGATTCTCCTGCCTCAGCCTCCCGAGTACCTGGGACTGCAGGCGCACACCACTGTGCCCAGTTAATTTTTGTATGTTTAGTAGAGATGGGGTTTCACCATGTTGGTCAGGATGGTCTTGATCTCTTGACCTCGTGGTCTGCCCGCCTCGGTCTCCAAAAGTGCTGGGATTACAGACATGAGCCACCATGCCTGGCCAATTTTTGAATTTTTTAGTAGAGATGGGATTTCACCATGTTGGCCAGGTTGATCTCAAACTCCTGACCTCAGGGGATCCACCTGCCTCTGCCTCCCAAAGTGCTAGGATTACAGGCGTGAGCCACCATGCCAGGCCTATAACCTAATTTAACTTCTACCCAGGACCCCCAATTGACTCAGGTTGTGGAAATGTGGCATTCTTCCCTGTCCTGGAGTATTGTCTAAGCTCCAGGGCTTCTGTAACACTAGGAAGTTGAGGTTTGTCCTCTGTGTTGCCTTCCAGGTGTCCACGCAGCCATCCATCCATATCTGACTGGTCAGGTCCGGTGAACTGGTCCATGTTGTTGTGAATGGGGTCAGGGCTATTCTTCTGTGGCCTCCATTGCCGTGTACAGGCTTAGGAAGTAACTGTCACCCACTGTGACCACAGCCGCCTAGACGCCTATGTGGTCATTTCCTCTCTGGGGTTTTGCAACTTTCCCACACAGGGGAACACAGACCTCCTTTGCTCTCAGATCCTTTGGTTTACAACGTGTTTTTTCCACACTGTCTATGGGACAGCTCTGGCCCCCTTTATCCCATTCATCACTTTCCCTCTCTTCTCTTTTCTTGCCCTACCCAGTCTGCCAGCCCTCAATCAAGGCCACTTTTGCTTTTGTGTGGAATAAGGAAGGGCAAAGGTGGACCTTATTCTACTACAGCTTTATTATTCTCTTTGCATTTCTTTTGGGCTTAGCTCTGGGAACCGCCCAGCTGGTCTTCTCCTTCGTGGGTCAGGCTGGTCTCTAATTCCTGACCTCAAGCCATCTGTCCGCCAGGCCTCTTAGCTACTTTAAATTACATGCTTGGTGTTTTCCTAAATTTGAGGTATAATGGTGGGTAGAAAATATCAGTTCTCAGATGGTGAAGCATGATCGATGGTGTTGAAAGAGAGACACAGATGAGTGCCTTTGCTGCCTCCTTCACCATAGTGACAGCACAGCTAGAGAGATGTGAAACTTTGCTGCAAAAATGACAGAGCCTGGTCCCATCTGCTCCCAGCAATCAGCTCTTCCGGTGACATCATGTAAAGAATAATCTAGGCTGGGCGAGGTGGCTCAAGGCTGTAACCCCAGCACTTTGGGAGGCCAAGGTGGGTGGATCACCTGAGGTCAGGAGTTCTAGACCAGCCTGGTCAACATGGCAAAACCCCATCTATACTAAAAATACAAAAAAATTAGCCGGGTATGGGGGCATGTGCCTGTAGTCCCAGCTACTCAGGAGGCTGAGGCACAAGAATCACTCGAACCTGGGAGGGAGAGGTTGCAGTGAGCCGAGATCACGCCATTGCACTCCAGCCCGGGCAACAGAGTGCCTCTGTTTCAAACAACAACAACAATAACAACAACAAAACAGTAAAGAATAATCTAGTAGAAATGCACTACCTGGTGTGCATTTAATTTTCTAGATGGCTCTATATCCTAAAGTTTGGTCTTCTTTCTATCCCACCTCATAGGGTTAGAAGGCTCAGGGTTTTGGCAAGCCTAAAGCAGAGGGCATAGATTTTATTCTTTGTGTGTCCTAAGGAGGGCAGCTCAGATGGCCCAGGTGGCAGGCAGAGCCACCAGGTCCGGAACGTGGTCTGGGTCAAGCCTTTGCTCTTAGGAGATGGAGTAGTTTCAGGTGGGGCCTGGGTGGTGCCTGTGTCTCCCAGGCTCACACTGGTCCTGTCCCTGATGGATGACTGGCCTTTGTGGTTTCCTGCCTCTGACCCCACTTTCCAGATACTTCTCTACCAACTCCCAGTGACCGTAAACAGATAGATATAAAAGATCCTGAGTTTAAGACATAGTGTGTATGGCTCTTGATTTAGGGCTGTAAGGTGTGGGGGATGGAGTAATTTAGAAACACTTAAACAAAAAAATTGTTATATAATAAATACAGACTAAAGTGAGATATACATTCTATACGGCTGAAAAAAAATCAGGTCCTGTTTTTGCTGTCTAGTGTTACTACAGATGAAGTTTTAGGAAAGAAGTGAAAACGTACGGTTTTGCTATGGCACAGACATTAGAAAGTCAATGTCCCACATAGCCTGAGCAGTCGGGATGTGGATGACTATGACATGCTTAGGTGCCGCCTGTGGTCAGAATGCAGGAGTGCACTCTCATTTGTGTTTGCGCCGCTCTGCCTGGACCAGGCTTTGTCATATTCGCAGCAAAGTTTCACGTCTCTCTAGCTGTGCTGTCACTATGGTGAAGGAGGCAGCAAAGGCACTCATGTGTGTCTCTTAACACCACTGATCATGCTTCATCATCTGAGAACTGACGTTTCCTAGCCACCATTACACCTCAAATTTAGGAAAACGCCAAGCATGTAATTTAAAGTTGCTAAGAGGCTGGGCAGGTGGATCACTGGAGGCCAGGAGTTCGAGACCAGCCTGACTGACGTGGCCAGACCCCATGCCTACTTAAAATACAAAAATTAGCTAGGCATCTTGGCACATGCCTGTAGTCCCAGCTACTATGGAGGCTGAGACAGGAGAATTGCTTCAGGAGGCAGAGGTTGCAGTGAGCAGAGATTGTATGACTGCACTCCAGGCTGGGTGACAGAGCCAGACTGTTAAAAAAAAGACTAAAAATACAAAAATTAG
>NW_022437030.1:209106-214024 GCF_009761245.1 Sapajus apella
AAAAAAAAAAAAAAGTTGCTAAGACTGAGTAGGACTGAGACCACGGGGACTGGCTGGAAAGTGATGTTGTTTCTTGCCCTGAGTAGTGTTATATCAAGAACCCCAAATTTTGGCTGGCAGCTTTGAGAGTATTATTTCAAAAGTAGAACACTTATAATAAAATGGTATTGGGCCAGGCATGGTGGCTCATGCCTGTAATCCCAGCACTTTGGGAGGCCGAGACAAGTGAATCGCTTGAAGTCAGGAGTTCCAGACCTATCTGGGCAACATGGTGAGACTCCTGTCTCTACAAAAAAAAATTTTTAATTATTATTTTATTCTAGAAATGTGTAAAGTAATGGCTTTAAGCTTATTTTATATAAGATTTGTTCACGGTTCCTTTTGCTTCCTGTTTTCAGTGATTTTCTTTTTCTCTTTATGACATTTTGAAGGAAATCATTTAGACCAAGAAGGTATTTGATATTCTAGATCAGGACTGGAAATTCAACGCACTGCAGAGAGGTATTTGCGGGGCAAACTGATGTTGTACAATTTGGGTTGAAGAGGACTGTGGTCTTCCGGAGGCCCATATGACAACTCAATGAGGAACCCTCTTTTCAGGTCTAGCTAATTGTAGCCATATGGAAATGTGAGCCCCGGGTTGCTAGAACTGCTGTTTCAAGAGAATATAGAAATCCAAATTTTCTTGTAAATTTTTTTTTTTTTAATTATTTGGGAACTTCTAAAATAAACCTGTGTGCCGAATTTGGCCTGTGGGTTGCCAGGTTGTGACTTTTATTTTACACTTTCTGGTTTATACTTCTTTTGTTATAAAAATGAAAGCATGAGACTCCATAGGCAAGTTTTGGCAGCTTATCTCAAATAAATTCAGACAGTAGAGACATTATTTTTAATCCAGGAGAGTGAGAAGTTAAAACTCCTTCCAAATGGTGGCACTGTTGGCATCTTTCTTCAGAGAATAAGCATAGAGCAAAAATTTGTGCTAAAAAAATTTGCACATGGAGAAAATGCCTTTTAGAAAAGGATATGAATGACAAGAGCTGCTGAAGGAGCCTTGGAAAATCAGAATGCATTCCAGCCACTAAATGCAGAGGAAATGCCTCCAAGGGCTTTCATGGGATATTTTTTCTTTATAATTTACATTTAATTTAAAACATCCACTTCAAGCCTTTGCAAATTAGCAAATGTTCTATTGATTTATTATTAGTCTTTTGTTTGTTTGTTTTGAGATGGAGTCTTGCTCTGTCACCGAGGCTGGAGTGCAGTAGTGCAATCTTGGCTCACTACAACCTCTGCCTCCCAGGTTCAAGCGATTCTCCTGCCTCAGCCTCCAGAGTAGCTGGGATTACAGGCGCCTGCCACCATGCCCAGCTAATTTTTGTATTTTGTGTAGTAGAGATGGGGTTTCACCATGTTGGCCAGGCTGGTCTCAAACTCCTGGCCTCAAATGATCTCCCCACCTTGGCCTCCCAAAGTGCTGGGATTACAGGTGTGAGCCACCGCACCTGGCCTAAAATGATTTCAATGAGAATAGCAAACCTTTATGTAGCACCTATTATGTGCCCAGAATTTACATTATTCATTCATATAGTCTTTGCAATCTTTCAAGTAGGTACTGTTATTATTCCAGTTTTACAGATGAGGAAACTGAGATGCAGAGAGGTTAATGTGCCTGGTATTATGCAGCAATTGGCAGAGCAGCCTGATGCTGGAGTCCACTCACTCCACCTCCTTAGCAAGCTTCGTCTTTCTTTGAGGGTTCAGGAGACACCTTAGTGTCATTATTCTGTGTATCGATCCTAAGTATCCTGCAGTTGAGTGACCAAGGTTATGGTTTATTGAGCTTTACTTTCTTTTTAGTTATATGGAGTTGCCATATTTTCTACAGTTAGTACCTATTAATTTTATATTAATAAAACATGTAAAATTATACACACATTTAGAATAACAGGAGCTGACTACTCCTCCCAACCTAGAGATTCTCTCTCTATTTCCAATATGGGAAGATCAGGATTTAATTTTATTAAAGTAGGGCCAGGCGTGGGAGGTTCTCTCCTGTAATTCCAGCACTTTGGGAGGCTGAGGCAGGAGGATTGCTTGAGCCCAGGAATTCAAGACCAGCCTTAACAACATAGGGAGATCCTATCTCTACAAAAAATGTAAAAAAAATAAGCTGGGTATGGTAGCAGGTGCCTGTGGTCCCAGCTACCTGGGATGCTGAGGTGGGAGGATTGCTGGAGCCTGGGAGGTCAAGGCTGCACTGAGCTATGATCATACCACTGTACTCCCGGGCGACTGAGTGAGACTCTGTCTCCAAAAAAAAAAAAAAAAAAGTATTAAGTTAAAAAATAAGTTTTTCTTATACTTGACAATCTTTTCTTCTTCTTTGTGTGTGTGTGTGTGTGTGTGTGTGTGTGTGTGTGTGTGTGTGTTTGTGTGTGTGTGAGTGTGTGTGTGTGTGTGTTTTAAGACGGGGTTTCACCATGATGGCCAGGCTGGTCTTGAACTCCTGACCTCAGGTGATCCACCCACCTCGGCCTCCCAAAGTGCTAGGATTACAGGCGTGAGCCACCACGCCTGGCCTAATAAAAAATATATTTTTTAGACCAGGCATGGTGGCTCACTCCTGTAATCTCAGCACTTTGGGAAGCCAAGGTGGGCAGATAACTTGCAGTCAGGAGTTCGAGACTAGCCTGGCTAATATGGTGAAACCTCGTTTCTACTAAAAATACAAAAATTATCTGGGTGTGGCATGCACCTGTAATCCCAGCTACTTGGGAGGCCGAGGCAGAGATTGCAGTGAGCAGAGATGGCACCATTGCACTCTAGCTTGGGAGACAGAGCAAGACTCTGTCTAAAAAATAAATAAATAAATAAATAATTGTGTGTGTGTATGTGTGTGTGTGTGTATTTAAAAGTTCAAATCCATGGCCAAGCCATAAAGAAGAGAATTTCCCAGGTACCAGCCATGAAGGGCAGCTCACGCCAGAGTGGTACCCATGCCAGTTGGCATCATGATAGCTTAGGGAGATAGTGGACCTAGATATCAGCCCAGATGGCTTCTTAGCTATGGTGGGATAAGAGACCCAACCACCAGCCTGCAAATGGTAGAGAGCTGTAACTGGCCCATGCATAAACCTGGGGTCTGGAATGGCGGGACCACTGTGTCCAGGGGACTGAACAACATTGCCTTCCTACCCAAGCATGGGAGTTCATTTTGCCAGGGCTCTGGGTGAGGGAAAAAAAAAGCTTTGAGAATCTGAACCCCCAAACCTGTACCACACAAGGATGTGGAATCCAAATGGACTCTTCCTGCTTGCTGTGGCCATAAGGAGCCAATAAATGAACATGAAAATAAATCATAGTCTGGTGAAATACTGGGGTCCTCAGCAGAGGCAAACTCAGAGCTGCTTTATGGGCCATTCCCACAAGCCAGAGCTCACAAGACACATGCTTGTGCACACACGCGCACACACACACGCTTGAGAAAGATGCACTCACACGAGAAAAGGACCCACGATCAGAGGGGATCAGCAGACACAGCATCAAAAGAACAGGTGCCCCTGAGAATTTGAGATAATCGAACACTGTGAATAATGATGCTACAGAAAAAGAATAGTCAGGTTTGCTGCAACACAGGAATCTCTGATTGAAGAAGCACTCTGAATGCCGAGTAGGAGGCATAAAACTTGGTGCACCCTTGAGGTATCTGTTTTGTCAATTCAGATTTCAATAAGTTGAGGGTTCAAGTGGGGCCTACCGTACACAAATGGTGCTGTCTGGAAGCCTTTGGGAACACCTTCGAGCAGCCTTGATGAAACAGGTCACCACTCTCCAAAGGCCTGGATGAGGACTCAGGCCGTGAAAAGTCCTTCTACCCTGGAGGATTCCCCACGGTCCCTGTCCCCAGTGGCTTGGTGGCCCACTGCATGTGTTCTCCCCCTGGTCCACACAGGATGCTGGATTGAAAGGTTGGTGGGTTCACACGGGAGGAAGGAGCAAAGGAGCTGAAAATGAGTACTCAGTGGAGTGACATATCTGAGCTCACGTGACAGCCTTCTGCAAGGCGCTGTGGCTGACAACCGGTGGATCATCCTAATAAGGAGGGAGATAGGCACTCCCTGTCACTACCGCCACCAACAGGCTTCATGGACTGGTCTACCGGGTTAACAAAAGCAAACACTGAAACTGAGAAACGCAAAGTCAAGGATATGTGCCAGGGGAACTCTTCTGCCAGAAACACTTTGCTCAAGAGGAGATGACTTTTGCAAGCAGAGAGGACGCCACACCACACAGGTCACGAGGCATGCAGTGAAGTGCTGTGCAGCAATTAGCTGGTTGACTCAATCCCTGGAGACAGTATGATCTGCCACTTGTTCTCCTGTTCATGCTTCAACGCACGGCTGCAAAGTCCCCTCCTGTGAAACCTCTGCCTGTCCCTGCCCCAGACTCGGTTGTGTCTCTTCCTCAGTGTGCGATTGGTTTATATCCATATAGTACCTGTACAGGCTAAAAGGCCACAGTGGCTAAATGCTCTGACAGTGACCCTGAGTGTCTTTGGCCCTGGGGGCCAGCAGAGGCCCAGGCCTGGAGCAGGGGCTCAGGAAAGGGTGTGGAGATGAGCGAGGCATCAATTCCACATCCCACACGTTACTCAGCCGGGGCCAGATGAGCAAGGATTAAGTCAATTGCACTAACCATAGCTGATACATGCATCATCTTGATGCCAATCAGGCAAATCACGATTCCGTGGAAAAGGGTTGAACAGTCCCCTCCTTCCTTCCCTCCGTCCCTCCGCTGTCCCTCCCTTCTTTCCTCCCTCCTTTCCTTTCTTCCTCCCTCCCTCCTTCCTTTCCCCTCCTTTCCTTTCCATCTCCTTCTTTCTCTCCCTCCCTTTTCTTCCTTCCCTCCTTCCTTC
>NW_022437030.1:214124-245280 GCF_009761245.1 Sapajus apella
CCCTCCCCCTTCCCCCCTTCCCTTTCCCCCTTCCCTCTTCCCCTCTCCCCCTTCCCTCCCTTCCCCGGTAGAGTTTCTCTGTTGCCCAGCCTGGAATGCACTGGTGTGATCTTGACTCAAGGCAACCTCTGCTTCCCATGTTGAAGCGATTCTCCTGCCTCAGCCTCTCAACAGCTGGGAATACAGGCACCTGCCACCACACCCAGCTAAGTTGTGTATTTTTGGTAGAGACAGGGTTTCACCATGTTGGCCAGGTGCGTCTTGAATTCCTAAGCTGAAGTGATTTGCCTGCCTTGGCCTCCCAAAGTGCTGGGATTACAGGCATGAGCCACCGTGGCCAGCCTCTTTCTTTAAAAAAAACACTTTTTTTTTGAAACTGTGTCTCGCTCTGTTGCTCAGGCTGGAGTGCAGTGGCACAATCTTGGCTCACTGCAATCTCCACCTCCAGAGTTCAAGCGATTCTCCTGCTTTGCCCTCCCAAGTAAGTAGCTGGACCACAAGCGCGCCGCAACACCCGGCTTTTTTTTTTTTTTTCTTTTCTTTTTGTATTTTTAGTAGAGATGGGGTTTCATCATGCTTGCCAGGCTGGTCTGGAACTCCTGACCTCAGGTGATCCCCTGAGTCAGCCTCCCAAAGTGCTGGGATTACAGGCATGAGCCACCACACCCATCCAGCCTCCTTCCTTTTCTCAAGTCAGGGTTTTGCTCTGTCTCTCCGGCTGGAGTGCCATCATAGCTCACTGCAGCCTGGAACTCCTGGGCTCAAGGGATCCTCCGCCTCAGCCGTACCTGGCTGTGTTTCAGATTTCTGTAGAGAGAGAGTGAGAGTCTCGCTATGTTGCCCAGGGTGGTCTAAAGCGATCCTCCCACCTCAGTGCTGGTACTGTAAGCATGAGCCATCATGCCCACCCCAGACAGGTTTCTCAATATGGTATAGATGAGTTAATTCACAGAAAGTTCTACGCTTTATTCAGTTGTTGGGATCGTTTATACTTTTTTGTTTTTTTTTGAGGCAGAGTCTTGCTCTGTCACCCAGGCTGGAGTACAGTGGCATGATCTCAGCTCACTGCAACCTTCACCTCCCAGGTTCAAGCAATTGTCCTGCCTCAGCCTCCGGAGTAGCTGGGACTACAGGTGTGTGCCACCACACCTGGCTAATTTTTTTTTTTTTTGTATATTTTAGTAGAGACAGGGTTTCACCATGTCACCATATTAGGTAGGATGGTCTCAATCTCCTGACCTCATGATCTGCCCACCTCGGCCTCCCAAAGTGCTGGGATTACAGACATGAGCCACTGTGCCTGGTGATAACTGCTGATACTTTATCTGCCTTTTCCAGGTTTAAAAACAAATTCTGGCCAGGTACAGTGGCTCATACCTGTAATCCCAGCAATTTGGGAGGCTGAGGTGGGCAGATCATCTAAGGTCAGGAGTTCAAAACCAGCCTGGCCAATGTGCTGAAACCCCATCTCTACTAAAAATACAAAAATTAGCCGGGCATGGTGGTGGGCGCCTGTAATTCCAGCTACTCGGGAAGCTGAGGCACAAGAATCGCTTGAATCTGGGAGGCAGAGGTTGCAATGGGTCGAGATCATGCCACTGCACTCTAGCCTGGGCGACAGAGTGTGACTCTGTCTCAAAAAAAAAAAAATCTGAAAGACTTCTTAAAAAAAATCTTTTCTGGTCATTCTGTAGGAAGTAGACTCAAAGGGAAAGGAGAGCCAGCCATTTATTTTTAAATGTTTAAGCATGGCTATATTATTATTATTATTATTTTACAGAGTATTTAAACATTACTTTTGCCACTAGGTTATTGCTCCTTAAGGCTTTCTATGTGTGACAGTTGAACACAAAAGGGTTACAGTGTTTCAATAGAGAGAAATGCAGTCCTTATGAGATAAGCTACTATTTAGATAGATTCTTTGGCTTAGTAAAGGTGGTTCTTATCTAAGCTCAGTTTCTGAAGAGGGAAAGGCATTTGTTAGAAGCGTCATCTAGCACGCTTCAGTGCTGGAAGCAGAAGCTGGGCAAGAAGTCCATAAAAAATCCATTTATAAGCTCAGAGAGTCTGCTTTTCATAAGTAGCAACCTGTGTCCTGAATTGGTTCAGACTCACAGTTCTGACTGTAGAGATGGTTCTGCTCTAGAAAGCTCTGACATGATTCCAGTCTATTAGTGCCTTGGAGGGCACAGAACTTTATGCCCTCCAAGCTGCATCTTTAATGCAGCTCATGGTCTAATCTTCCTGCCAGAAAGGAAACTGCAGAACTCCAGGAACCAAAATTGCTGCTGTAAAATTGGAGGTTGACTAGGAAAATGCCTTTTCCTATCAACTCACGTGTGCTGGGCTAAGAAACGTATTAAATGTCTTTCTGTGCAGAGTGAGACGATAGGGGCTCAATTTGTGCCTCTAGAAGGTTACAGTGTGAGAAACACACAGGGCTAGAGGGGTCTGCCGTGTTCATAGTCATGGAATAAGTGCTCTCTTGGAATAGAGATTTTGTCAATAAATAAAGGACTTTATATATTGAGGTGCCAGAAGGCTTGATTTGAAATAACATCAGGCATGATTTATGAGTTAGTCTCTGACTGATTAGCCTATTGTATAAAGCCAGTGGTTACATTGGGCCAAGGTCACAAACAGCCTCATGGGGCCATATTGGTTTGATTTGGGAAACAATGGCTTCCTATAAATGGTTCTGAAATTTAGCTGCTCCTCTGAGTTGCCCAGGAAACTTTTAAAACATAAATTCTCAGGCCTGTTCCCAGATGTACTGAGGAGAAGTGGGAAGATGGGGCCAGGAACCCCGAGTTTGGGATTCAAGTCACTGGATGGGGCCTTGGAGAAAGAGTTTAGGCCAGGCAGATCTGGTTTTCAATCTTGCCTGTGTGACCTTGAGCAACTTTCTTGACTGTTCTGAGCTTCAGAACCTTTAAGAAGAGTAACTTTGGAGTGAGTCGATGAGACAGTACATGCCAAGTGTCTCAAAGGGTTGGCATCAAGGATGCTCCTTTCCAGCAAATGATGCCCCTGATGCCACTGCCCTTTGGGATTTCTGTGGTCATGATGCCCAAGTAAACCATAATCAGATTGCCACATAGCAGGTCAAGCCTCTAGCTGTATCTCAGAGAGGAAGTGTTCGGCATCCTGGTTCTTTCTGATAACCTCCAATTGAACCTAATTAGATGTGTGGCTGCCCACTCAAAAGCCAACAGCAGGCCAGGCATGGTGGCTCACACCTGTAATCCCGGCGTTTTGGGAAGCTGAGGCGGGCAGATGACTTCAGGTCAGGAGTTCAAGACCAGCCTGGCCAACATGGCGAAACCCTGTCTCTACTAAAAATATAAAAATGAGCTGGGTGTGGTAGTGAGGGCCTGTAATCCCAGCTACTTGGGAGGCTGAGGCAGGAGAATCGCTTTAACCCAGGAGGTGGAGGTTGCAGTGAGCCAAGATCAGGCCACTGCACTCCAGCCTAGGTGACAGAGCAAGACTGTCTCCAAAAAAAAAAAAAAAAGCCAACAGCAGGTGGATGGAACCAGTTGAGCAGGGCAGTGTAGGTCTTGGGGCTTCCAATTCACTTGAGGGACATCTCTTGCCCTGGGTCCCCCCAACATGTGCTAATCATGCTTTGTGTTTGTAGACCTCAATATCTCCAAAGTTCACTGGCTTCTCACTATAATTGGGTGAGGGGATTGCCTGTAAGCAGTGTCCCCCAGACAGCACCTGGCTGGCCTGAGATCTTCTTCAGTGATCAGAAACTAAGGGAAATCAGGGGCATTTGGAGGCACAGGATAAAATGGCTGAGCTTCCTGGACTGACAATTGTACTTGAAGCTTGGAAGGAACAGCATTATTCCCTCCATAATGGCTTTTGTTTATCTGGTGTTTGCTTTGTACCAGGCACTTTTTTTTTTTTTTTTTTTTGGAGACAGTGTCACCTTCCTCTATCACCCAGGCCAGAGTGCAGTGGTACAATCTCAGCTCACTGCAACCTTTGCCTCCTGGGCTCAAGTGATCTTTCCACCTCAGCCTCCCCAGTAGCTGGGACCAAGGCATGTGCCACCACACCCAGCTGATTTTTTTTGTTTTTATAGAAACAGGGTTTCACTATGTGACCCAGGCTGGTCTCAAATTCCCGAGTTCAAGATGAGATGGGTTTTCCTCCCATCTCAGCTTCCTGAGTTGCTGGGACCACAGGTGCCAGGCACAACACCTGGCTAATTTATTTATTTATTTTAAAGACTTGTTTTTGATAGAGATGGGGTCTCACTATGTTGCCCAGGCTAGTCTGGTACTCCTGGTCTCAAATGATCCTCCTACCTCGGACTCCCAAAGTGCTGGGATTACAGGCATGAGTCACCCACTGCGTGGGGCCTGTGCCAGGCACTTTTGTTCCAGTAACAGTGTGGTGAGAAAGCCCTGTGAGGAGTTACTATTACTATTCTTCTTTTACTGATGAGGAAAAAACAAGAAGCAGAGAGGTTAAGTAGCTAGGAAAAGAGGAAGTGGAAGGGAGTGAGGAATATGAGAAAAGCATTCCTGGCAGAAAGCACAGCACGTACAAAGGCCCCAGGGCAGAAAGAAACACAGTGAGTTTGAGGAAAAAAGAGGCCATGTAACTGACTGAGAGAAAGCAAGCAAGGCTGTCACGTCACACAGGGGCTTGTGGGCCATGGTGATTTTGGCTGTTATCGTAAGAGCAAAGGGAAGCAATTGGAATTTTGTTTTTAACTTTGTATTTTACTTTTATTTATTTTTAATTTTCTTTTGAGACAGAGTCTCACTCTGTCGCACAGGCTGGAGTGCAGTGGTGCTATCTTGGCTCCCTGCAACCTCCACCTCCCAGGTTCAACAGATTCTCCTGCCTCAGCCTCCCAAATAGCTGGGATTACAGGCATGTGCCACCAAGCCCAGCTAATTTTTAGTATTTTTAGTAGAGTTAGGGTTTCACCATGTTAGCTAGGCTGGTCTCAAACTCCTAACCTCAAGTGATCCGCTTGCCTTGGCCTTCCAAAATGCTGGGATTACAAGCATGAGCCACTACATCTGACCTAGTTTAAGTTTTAAAATGGAATTTAAAAAATGTATGCACAAGGAAACTCAGTGAAAGGAATGAAACATACACTTCAGATGGATGAGGGAGCCTTCAGTCACTGGCCAAAGGCTGTTCCTGGAGAGTTCTAATTTCCTGGCACCTCCAGCCTGCCTTGCCTAGGAAGAATGGCTTTCCCTGACTTCCATGTACAGATCCTGGTGTTTGGGTGTGTACCAATGCCATGGACAAGGTCAGTCCTGTAGCATGTGGGCCAGGCACCGGTAGCATCTGATACAGAGGCTGAGGACGAGGGAGGTGTCTCAAAGCAGACATAGGTGACTGTAGGTTTCTGGGTTTTGCACTGAAAGGTTGGGGAGTCCCTCCTTGAGACAGGGAGCACTGGAGGGGTAATTGGGAGGGGCAGGTGGGGGAAGCGCCTGAGTTTGGTTTGAATATGTTGAGCTAGGCTCATCCATGTGGAGATGTCAAGATGGCAGATGGAGTTTTGGATCTCAGGCTCAGGGGAAATGCCTGGCTATGGGCATGAATGGAAGTGCCCAGGAGGGAGTGCAGAGAGCTCTGAGATGCCTGATATCAACTATTCCTGACCTGGGGCCTGGCCACTGCGAGCACTGAGTGAACTAAAGCAGAAAGTGGGCTGGGCGCGGTGGTTCACACCTGTAATCCTAACACTTTGGGAGGCTAAGGTGGGTGGATTACTTGAGATCAAGAGTTCGAGACCAGCTTAGCCAACATAGCAAAGACTTGTATTATTATTGTGTCTACTAATAATACAAAATTTATCCATGAGTGGTGGCATGTGCCTGTAATCCCAGCTACTCGGGAGGCTGAGGCACGAGAATCGCTTAAACCCAGGAGGTGGGGGTTGCACTGAGCTGAGAGCACTCCAGCCTGGGTTACACAGCAAGGCTTGTCTCAAAAAAGAAAGTGCTGGGTGCAGTGGCTCATGCCTGTAATCCCAGCACTTTGGAAGGCCAAGGTGGGCAGATCACCTGAGGTTAGGAGTTCAAGACCAGCCTGGACAACATGGTGAAACCCTGTCTCTACAAAAATACAAAATTTGTCTGGGGATGATGGCGGCTGCCTGTAATCCCAGCCACTCCGGAGGCTGAGGTGGGAGAGTTGCTTGAAGCCCAGAAGGCAGAGGTTGCAGTGAGCCAGATCAGACCACTGCACTCCAGCCTGGACGACAGAGCAAGACTCCATCTCAAAACAAAACAAAGACAAAAAAACAACAAAAACCAAAACTGCTGGGCGTGGCTGCTCATGCCCTGGGAGGCCGAGGTGGGTGGATCACCTAAGGTCGGAAGTTCAAGACCAGCCTGACCAACATGGAGAAACCCCGTTTCTACTAAAAATACAAAAATTAGCCAGGCATGGTGGTGCATGCCTGTAATCCCAGCTACTCAGGAGGCTGAGGCAGGAGAATCGCTTGGATCCAGGAGGTGGCGGTTGCAGTGAGCCTCAGTCGTCCCATTGCACTCCAGCCTGAACAACAAGAACAAAACTCCATCTCAAAAATAAAATAAAATAAAAATAACTAAAGCAGAAAGTGGACCCTGGCAGCCTGACAGGTGAGACGGACACTCCACACCTTCAGGCCTCCGGGTTTGAACCATCACGCAGAAGGGAGGCTGGAGCCATCCATTGCCTAGGCTCCTCCTATAAATGGCCTCTGGTTCAGTGTTGCCCCCAGTCCTATCCTGGCTTTGGTAGGAGCAGAGAGCAGATGGTCTAAAACCATCAGAGTCAGGGTGACCTCTACCACCTACCTCCCTCCACACACACAGGGTAGAGGTGGAAGGAGAGGGAGAGAGATGTTCTAAAATATGTGTACAAACATTGAAATCGTTTTTCCAGCCTTATTTCCAGTTTCTGTTTCATGGTTTTTTTTTTTTTTTCATGCAAATAAAGCTTCTAAGTTTACTGGTGGTGATTAAAACAATGAATTTCCCCCTCCAATGGAGAAAAGTGCAATGGCTGCAGTTTTAGGGTCTAATTACCAGGAGCAGTTAAAGTAGCTTAGTAAGTGGGCATCCAGATGACATAGGTGTTCTTGCATATTTCAATATCTATTTAAAGAAAGGATGCCCAGGCTCCATTAACATCCAGAGATGCTCCTAGAAGCCAGCCTGTTTCCCATCATTAAGGTCAATCTGAGTTTCCAAACAAAGAGCAGGATAAATGAATTGGACCTGCCAGGCCCAGGCAGCCCTGGGCTCCTCAGCCTAGTTAGGGCTCCCAGTGTTGTTCTTTTTCATTAAAATCAAGGTCAAAGGAATCATGTAGCCTCTGGGTTTGAGAGAAAGAAATCTTCCCAGGGGACTCCGAGACAGTGAAAGGAACTGTGAGCCCACCGCAGGGGAAGCGGGACAGATTCAGGCTGTGAGTCAATCTTGCACTTTCTTTTTCTTCTTTTTTCTTTTTCTTTTTTTTTTTTGAGACAAGGTCTTGCTCTCTCGCCCAGGCTGGGGTGCAGTGGCATGATCTTGGCTCACTGCAGCCTTGACCTCCTGGGTTCAATTTTCCTGCTTTAGCTTCCTGAGTAGCTGGGACTATAGGTACTCACCACAAGGCTCAGGTAATTTTTTTGTATTTTTTGTAGAGACGGGGTTTTGCCACGTTGTCTAGGCTGGTCTCGAACTCCTGAGCTCAAGCTATCTGCCTGCCTTAGCCTCCCAAAGTGCTGGGATATCAGGCATGAGCTAACATGCCTGGCCCCTTGCAGTTCATGGCCTTACTTCAGGTCTTATCGGCCAGAATCTTTCTACTTTCTTTTCTTTCTCTCTCTCTCATTCTTTCTTTTCTTCTTCTTCTTTTTTTTTTTTTGAAACAGTGCAGTGGTGTGATCATGGCTCACTGTAGCCTCCAATGCCTGGGCTCAAGCAATCCTCCTCTCTCAGCCTCCAGAGTAGCTGGGACTACAGGCGTGCCACTGGCCCAGCTTTTTAAAAGTTTTTGTAGGGATGGGGTCTTGCTGTGTTGCCCAGGCTGGTCTTGAATTCCTGGCCTCAGGCAATCCTTCCACCTCAGCCTACCAAAATGTTGAGATTACAGGCGTGAGCCATGGCACACAGTCTTTCTATTTTCTTTTGTGCTTATAAAGAATATACACATATCAGTTATCACCTAAGCTTTGGTGTGGGCAGGTTGAAGTAATCTGAAAAAAAAAAAAAAAAAAGAAAAGGATTGTATATCCAAGTTACTCTAAAGCATTTAGATGGAAAGTGGAAAAAATGCAGATGAATGTGTTCTCTGTCATTTTGGAAAATTACACACCTGGCCTGCTAAAAGCTTTTTGCTTTTCTTTTATTACAGGCATGAGCCACTGCACCCAGCCTTTTAAAAAACTTTTTGGTTAGGTGCTTTTATAGACTCATGCCTATAATCCCTGCACTTTAGGAGGCTGATGCAGGCCGGGGAGTTCGAGACCAGCCAGTGCAACATAGTGAAACCCCGTGTCTACAAAAAAAATACAAAAATTAGTCAAGCATGGTGGCATGCACCTAGGGTCCCAGCTACTCAGGAGGCTGAAGTGGGATTAGCGATTGAACCCGGGAAGTCGAGGCTGTAGTGAGCTGAGATCACACCACTGCACTCCAGCCTGGGCAACAGACAAAGACCCTATCTCAAAAACAAAAACAACTTTCAAATCCAGCTCTTTTGGCATGGCAAGGCGCAGACTGAGATATCCTTATTTATTATAATTTCATGGCTGTTTTGCTCAGGGGTGATTTCCAATATTGAACATCAGATTTGGCATGAACACCAGCCAAAAACAGCCAAAACGATCTCTGGTGTTTGGGTGTGCTGGCTGCTGGTGGCCCCGGGACTTTCAGCTGGCGTTTTCTTTTGTGCTAGTGTTTTGCTGTCAATAGGAGGCGAAACGATGCTGGTAAGAAGCCAAGTGTCAGGTGTGCCTGGCATCTCCTGAGAATCTCATTCCTGGGGTTGGCACCTCCCTGGCTTCTGGGGCCCGGGGCAGGCCTGCTGCTGTCTTCCCTGTCCTGGTGCAGGAGAACACAGATACCGAGAACTTGGAATCTGAAGATGGATAATACATGTTATAAAAAATGACACTCGAAATCGGTTTCAAATACGAGGATGTTTCCTGATGGTGCTGGCGGTGATTGTCTCATGTGGCCTCATGCTTCAAATGTTTTTTGGTCAAATGAAGAGGTCTACTAGTCATCAAACTCTTGTCCAGTGCAATGACTGGAAATTGTTATAAATGAGTTGGAATATTGCTAGGAACACAGAAAGATGAACAGCAGTGGTCATGGGGAAATGGGACCAAGAGATTGTTTCACCGAGGAAACGTGGCATCACATCACTCTCACAGTTTGCACCTTTGCTCAAGAGAAAGAAATCCCCCCAAGAGGTCTTTTTTTTTTTTCTCTTTCTCTTACCAAAATCAGGTGGAACCAAGATGTCTTATAATTGTTACAGATGCCACCAAATGTGGGAAAGAACTAGAAAGCAGGAATTATGGAGAAAAATTAGAGGAGGTATCTATTGCAGTCAGTGCTGTTTGAGCAATAGTAATAAGGGAAAGGGCTCATACTTATGCAGCATTTACTATGAGCCAGGCATTGTTTCAGATACATCACTTAACCACCATATAAGGTAGGCTCAGTTATTAATCCCATTTTAGTGATGAGGAAACTGAAGCATGGAGCTTGCAGAACTTGCCCAAAATGATGTGGCTGGAAAGGTGGCACAAGCAGGCTCTACCCGGGTGGCAGCTTTTTCTCTCAAATCAACTCATTTCACACCAATTATTGATGCCCTCTAGGTGTCATGAGGGAAAGTGTCTCAATTTTTGCGCTGCAGGGTGGGGTTGGGGTGATTAATCTGGAGGAAGTCTTCCATGCTCTGGGGGTGTCCTGCAGACACAACTGTGAAGATAATGGAGAGAGGGGCCCCTGTGGTTGGAGAGGCTGGAGAAGGCAACATTTTAGGAGAAGCTTGAGGAACAGGCAAAGTTTTCCTTGTTTTCACCACATGGCTGTAAGTTCCACGTAAAAACGTGAAGTTTGCGTTACTGTTCTCTTCTCTCTGGCCTAAGTTGGATTTCGACTCAGCCCTCCTGCCCTGCCCCAGCCTCTCTGAGGACCGCTACCTCAACTCCCCTAGCCCCGTTTTGCTCAGATGGGTTTTTTTATGGCCATGACTCCACCCAGCTAGAGTTGTCAGATTTAGCAAATAAAAATAGAGGTCCGGGGACAGTGGCTAACCCCTGTAATCCCAGCATTGTGGGAGGCTGAGGATCGCTTGAGCCCAGGAGTTTGAAGCCAACCTGGGTAACATAACAATACCTCATTTCTACAAAAAATAAAAATATTAGCCAGTTTTGTGGTGGTGCACGCCTGTAGTCCCAGCTACTCAGGGGACTGAGGTGGGAGGATCGTTTGAGCCCAGGAGCTTGAGGCTGCAGTGGGCCAAGATCGTGCCACTGCACCACAGCCTGGTGACAGAGTGAGACCCGGTATGAAAAAGGGATGTCAGTTAAATTCAAATTTCAGATAAACAATGGAAAAACTTTTAGTATAAGTATGTACCATGCAATATTTGGGACATACTTCATTACTATTTAAAAAATATATATATATGTAAAATCAAATTTATATAGAGATGAGCCTCACTATGTTGCCCAGGCTGGTCCTGAGACTCCTGGGGTCAAGGAATCCTCCTGTCTTGGTCCAAAGTGCCGGGACTACAGGCTGCAGCACCGCGCCCGGCCGGGTCATACTTACACTAAACAAAGGTACTTGCTGTCTATTTGAAATTCAGATTCAGGTGGGTCGCCCTGTATTTCTCGTGGCAACCTCTCAGTGGCCGTCGGGGAGGACTCCCTTTACACGCCAGGCCCTCGAGCGGTGCCTTTGCTGGTTTATCTGCGGTTCACTTGCACGTTCTTCAGAAGCGGCCCAAGCGCCCACCGCCAAGCCGGCCCCGCGCCAGACTCTTCTCTGGGGATGAGACTCCGGGGATGCACCCCTGGAGGGATCCGCCCTGGAAGAGCCTGAGTCGAGTGGGGAGAAGGAACACGTCCCGCAGCCGCCCCATTCCACGGCGGGAGGCGCCGAACTGCGTCCCTCTCGGGCGAAGGCTGGAAGCCGCCCCGCCGCGCGCGGTCCCCTGGCAGGGCGCTCCAGGCGGAGTCACCACGGCCCGGCCTCGGCTCTGGCTCCGGCCGCCAGAGGGCGAGCGGGCTCGGGAAACTGCTTCCCCACCGGAGGAGGAGCGCCGAGCTCCCCGCGGGGCGGGAGGAGGAGGGAAAGCCGCGGACACGCCCCCGCCTCGGCGCCTGGGTTCTCCACCAAAGCCCGGCGCGAGCACTGGGTGCGTCTTTCTGGTGAGAGGGGTCTCATCGCGGCATCCACCGCGAGGCCCGACGCCCAGCGGCGTCCAGAAAGCAAGGGACGGAGGGCGGAGGGGGGACCCGGCCCATCCCACCCGGCTCCACTCACGAGGCTTGTGACAAAGCGCTGGTAGGAAAGAGCATGCACGGCCCGAGGAAGGGAGGCACTCAGAGCCCGGTCCTTCCAGACATTCAGAGTACTCGTTGGTGGTTGCTCTGCAGGGGACAGGACGGCAGAGAGACAGAGAAGGCTGGCGAAGGACGCGTAGGATTTCAGATGGGCTGCGTGAGTCGGAGAGATTCCATAACTTCTTCCGGGCCTCAGTTTCCTCATCTGTCAAATGGGAGTACATTTTTTCTCAGTGGGAGGATCTTTTGTTTTAGGCTGCATTGAGCTCCGATCGACAGCTTGACGACAGAGACTGTTTCCTAACACCCCCCCCCAAAAGGATGTCAGTTAAATTCAAATTTCAAATAAACAATGATTTATTTTTCTTTTTTGAGACGGGGTCTTGCTCCATGTCCCAGGCTGGAGTGCAATGGTACAATCTTGGCTCACTGCAACCACTTCCTGGGTTCAAGTGATTCTTCTGCCTCAGCCTCCAAGTAGCTGGGATTACAGGCATGCAGCACCACATCCAGTTAATTTTTGTATTTTTAGTAGAGAGGGTTTCACCATGTTGGCCAGGTTAGTCTTGAACTCCTGACTTCAGGTGATCCCCCTGCCTCGGTCTCTCAAAGTGCTGGGATTACAGGCATGAGCCACTGTGCTCTGCCAAAAAATTTTTTAGTATTAGTATGTACCATGCAGTATTTGGGACATACTTCATTGCCATTTAAAAATATACACAAATATAAAATTAAATTTATATAAGGACAAAGTCTCACTATGTTGCCCAGGATGGTCCTGAACTGAGCTCAGGGTGCTGGAGCTACAGGTGACTGTACCTCAGTGGTCAAATAAGAAAATCCACACATCATGTGACTGTGCTTTGTAAACCTTGACGTGTGCAAAATGAGGAGGGGCCAGATCATCACCACTCTCTTTCCTCCCCTTACAGGGGAAGTGGCTCACTCCTGTAATCTCAGCACTTTGGGAGGCCGAGATGGAGGGATCGCTTGAGCCCAGGAGTTTGAGACCAGCCTGGGTAACATAGTGAGACCCCTTCTCTACTAAAAATCAAAAAAATTAGCTGGGTGTGGTGGTGCCTGCCCATGGTCCCAACTACTCGTGAGGCTGAGGTGGGAGGATCGCTTGAGGCAGATCCAGAAGGCAGAGGTTGCACTGAGCCAAGATGGCACCACTGCACTTCAGCCTGGGCAACAGAGCGAGACCCTGTCTCAAACAAAACAGAACAAAACACAACACCAGAGGAGAGAATATGTGTTGAATAAAAGAAAGGAAGGAAGAAGGGCGGGAGGAGAAAAGACAAAAGGAACACAGGGTGGGCTCTGCTTTTCTTCCTCCTCCTCTTCCCTTGTTAAACATTCCAGAGACGTTGGGCCTTTAATTTCCTTATTTTTCAGATGAGAAGATTCATTCATTGTTTGGCAAGTATTACCGAGCCCACAGTGTCCGCCCTCCCAGGAGGAGATCTAACGGGGCCACCGTCCTGTCCACCTAACATTCCCTCACGTGTCTACACTGCTTCAGATTTTGCAAAGCATTTTTACAGCCACTTTCTAATTTGTCCTCCAGGCAACCTTGGCCAGGTGCAGACAGGATTAATTTAATTTCCCTCCACTTTACAGACAGGAAGCAAGGTTCAAAGACACCAAGTGCTGCCCAAGGTGGCTTACTAGCGTGGCGATCAACACGGCGTCTTTCCTAGCAAATGCTTCCAATGTAGTGAGTTGAAAACATAGCAGGAGGACGTGACCTTGTTTGTTGAATAAAACAGCGAACTGTGAAAACTGGAAACAAGCTCCGTGTTCTTCAGCAGCGTGGAAAGGCTCGGGGCGGTGGTCCGCGGAAAGCTACGCAGCTGTCCTTGCGGCTGGCTCATTTTGGAGGCAACAGCCACAGCTTCCATCAGTTAGGGCCCTCTCTGTGCCAGGTGCTCTGCCAAGCCTCCCACACGGATTATCACTTAACCTTCACTGTAGCACCGGAGGTAGGTACTCGGGGAGGAGGGTGACCCCCCTCAAGGTCACACAGCTGTGGAGCGTGGAGGTGGATGCTGAGCCCAGGTCTCTCTGCTTCCAGAGCCTGCCCAGCACTGTAGGGGTTTGCAAATGTTTGTGGAAAGGCCAAGACGTCTGAGGCTGACTTGGTTCTCCTCTCTGAGCAGACTTTTTATTGATGAGGCCGTTTTCTACGCACTGGCTTGGGAAAGGCCCATGAGGGCTTATTGAGTGAGTGAGAAAAGGAAGTATCTGTGTGTGATTTAAAAAACACACACACACATTTCATATGGGCCCATAATTTTGTCTTGTTGGATGCTAACCTATTTTCAGTGGCTACTTCTGTGGAGAGTGGAGCTGAAGTCAGGGTGGGGTGAGGGAGAATTTCTGATGTAATTCTATGAACTTGGTTTTTGTCTGAATTTCTTGTAACAGGTATGGTGCTTTAAGAGCCTTGGAGGCCGGGCATGGTGGCTCATGCCTGTAACCCCAGCACTTTGGGAGGCTGAGGCAGAAGTATCACTTGAGTCCAGGAGTTTGAGACCAGCCTGGGCAACACAGTTAGACCCCCAACTCTACAAAAAATTAAAAACAATATTAGCCCAGCATGGTGGCGTGCATCTATAGTCTTAGCTGTTCAAGAGGCTGAAGTGGGAGATTGGCCTGAGCCCAAGAGTTCAAGGCTGCAGTGTGCTGTGATTGCACCACTGCACTCCAGCCTGGGTGACAGAGCAAGGCCCTGTCTCTAAAAATAAAGTAAAATAAAATCATAAAATAAAACAAAAAAAACCTTGGAAATGCATTATTTGTAATAGTGAAAATTCATAAACCACCTAAATGTTTCCCACCAAAGCTGTGAGTCCTTCCCAGTCCCACCAGCCTCAGGCTGCCCTCCCAGCTCAACCTGGAGTGGGACTGAGGATTAAGGCACATCCCAGAATGGGAGTTGGTGTAGGTTTGAGTCCAAGGAAAGGAGGCTGGGCACGGGGGCTCACGCTTGTAATCCCAGCACTTTGGGAAGCTGAGGCAGGCAGATAGCTTGAGGCCAGGAGGTCGAGACCAGCTTGGTCAACATGGTGAAACCCCATCTTTACTAAAAATACAAATATTAAGACCGGGTGTGGTGGCACATGCCTGTAATCTCAGCACTTTGGGAGGCTGAGGTGGGTGGATCACTTAAGGTTAGGAGTTTAAGACTAGCCTGGCCAACATGGTGAAACCACGTCTCTACCAAAAAATACAAAAATTAGCTGGTGGGGTACGCACCTGGAGTCCCAGCTACTCAGGAGGCTGAGACATGAGAATTGCTTGAACTTGGTGGGGGAGGTTGCAGTGAGCTGAGATTGTGCCACTGCACTCCAGCCTGGGCCACAGAGCAAGACTCCATCTCAAAAAAATAAAGAAAGAAAGAAAGAAAAGGAAAGTGGCTGTGTGGCTGTGGCAGGCCTGCTCCCTCCCACCGTGGTTGCTGGACTGAAGATGGAGATCTGTGTGAGCGTGTGGTTACACTCATACAGACATATAACCCTCACCCCGCCCACACACTCTCCGCGGGCCTCTGCTCCACAATCCATGGAGGCCCTGCCATGTGCACAGAGGTCTCACCTCCTCCTGGAAGCCTGCTCAAGGCTGAGGGGGGCAGATGTGGTCCTACCTCCATTGCCATCCCGAGGACCCTCACAGCTAAGTCTGACCTGCTCCTACCCCTGACCTTGCTGGCAGGGATAGGCTAGGACAGGGACGCAGGCTCCTATGGTGTCCTGGAAGATCAAGGCTCCACGCAGCTAGCAGTGCTCCCAGGTTCTCTCTCATTTTCTTTCTCAAAGGGAGGAAAGTCTTCCCTGTCCCTGTGGCCTCCACAGGCCTCCTCTTCTCTGGAGTAGCTCAGGAAGAGTGAGCTCCGTCTACGTGGGATCCCAGTTTTGTGGTGAGCGTGTTGATATGTGTGGATATGTGACATATGTGGCTATGTCTATAGAAAAACTTTGGGGAGACGCTGACCAAAATGTTCACTGTGGTTATTTCTGGGTGGGGGGATCGTGGGTGAGTCTCGCTTTCTTCTTTTCTCACATGCGTGGCGTGGATGTGTTTAGTTTGTTTTCTAAAGTTTGCATACAGCCCCAGAGATAAAATCGTCGAGAGAGGCGGGGGGAGAGAGAGAGAGAGAGAGAGACAGAGAGAGAGAGAGAGAGAGAGAATCTACAAAAAGCCAGCAGGAAAGGCGAAGCAATGAAGAGAGAATAATTCGAGAAAGAGAAGGTCCAGGAGAGGCAGATGATACCTAAGAGGGAGGCAAAGGGCAGTGGGGACAATGGGCTGCTTCCCAGAGGCCTGGGTTCGACCCTGGAGAGGAGCAGCTGTTGCCTTCAGGGCCCACAGTCTGGTTTTTTTTTTCTGAGACAGTGTCTCTCTCTCTCTGTCTCCCAGGCTGGAGCACAAGTGGCATGATCTCAGCTGACTGCAACCTCCACTTCCGGGGTTCAAGCGATTCTCCTGCCTCAGCCTCCTGAGTAGCTGGGATTACAGGTGTGCACCACACCCAGCTAATTTTTATATTTTTAGTAGAGATGGGGTTTAGCCATGGTGGCCAGGCTGGTCTTGAACTCTTGATCTCAGGTGATCCCCCTGCCTTGCCTTCCAAAGTGTAGGGATTACAGGCGTGAGCCACTGCCCTCTGCCAGAGCCCACAGTCTTTCCAGGGCCAGCAGGCTTGCTGGCAATTGGCCCCACAGCAGCTCATGGGTCGCCTCCAGATGGCACGACAGTCTCCCTTCCAGGCCTTCCCTCCAGCCCTCTGGCTCTGTAGGCAGCCACGGCATCTGTGCTGGTGATGGAGGCAGCAGATGCTGGATGTGGCCACAGTCCAATGTCCAGGCTGGGGCAGCTGTTAGGAGACAATTCTCCATGGGCCTCACGTGTCTGCACATCTTGTGCGCAGAGGCTGCCTTGGTTCCAGGTGATTTTTCTAGGATGTTTGTACAGCAAACAGCCTTAGAAGCAAGTGTTAGTGTTTCCTCCTGGAGCAAAAAGCAGACGCGCTAACTGCCCATTGTAAAATATTCTGCTCCCCGCTGGGCAGGGTGGCTCATGCCTGTAATCACAGCACTTTGGGAGGCCAAGGCAGATGGATTGCTTGAGCTCAGAAGTTAAGACCAGCCTGGGCAGTATGGCGAAACCCTGTCTCTACTAAAAATACCAAAATTAGCTGAGTGTGGTGGTATGCCTGTAATCCCAGCTACTCAGGAGGCTGATGCACAAGAATGACTTGAACTCGGGAGGTGGAGGTTGCAGTGAGCCTAGATGGCGCCACTGCACTCCAACCTGGGAGACAGACTGAGATTCCATCTCATAAATAAATAAGTAAGTAAGTAAGTAAGTAAATAAATATTCCACAGATCCCCTCAGGAATCCTAAGCTCATGGCTCATTTTCAGGAGGTTTACACTGTACTAGATTACGGTGTACTAGATTCTTCTCAGAAACAGGGAAGCAGCATAGCCTGGCAGTTAAGAGTGCCGACTCTCAGAGGGAGCCTGCATAAGCTCAAATCTCAGCTCTATCACTGCTGTGCACGTGGCCTGGAACAAGCCACTTAATATCGCTTCCCTGCAGAAAGTGATCTGAGAATAGACACTCAAAAGAAAGGATAAAACTGGGCACGGTGGCTCACACCTGTAATCCCAGCACTTTGGGAGGCTGAGGCCAGAAAGGATTGCTTGAGGCCAGGAGTTTGAGACCAGTCTTGGCAACATAGTAAAACCCTGTCTCTACAAAAAAACAAAACAAAACAAAACAAAACAAAAATTAGCCAGGCATGCTGATGTGCACCTGTAGTCTCAGCTACTTGGAAGGCTGAGATGGGAGGCTCAGCTGATCCTAGGAGGTTGAGGCTGCAGTGAGTCATGATTGCACCACTGCACTTCAGCCTGGGCAACAGAACAAGACCCTGCCTCAAAAATGAGTAAATAAAACATAAAAGAAAGAAAAGATGGAATGAAAACTATTTGGTATTTGGTCTATTAAAGTTTAACACAGCCAGGCTGAGTGGCTCACATCTGTAATCCCAGCACTTTGGGAGGCCAACACAGAAGGATTGCTTTAGCTCAGGAGTTTGAGACCAGCCTGGGCAACATAGTGACACCTCATCTCTACAAAAAAATAAAAATAAAAAATTAGCCAAGTGGCCGGGCACAGTGGCTCATGCCTGTATTCCCAACACTTTGGGAGGCCGAGGTGGGAGGATCACGAGGCCAGGAGTTCGAGACCAGCCTGACCAACATGGTAAAAACCCATCTCTACTAAAAATATAAAAATTAGCTGGGTTGGTGGTGTGTGCCTGTAGTTTCAGATACTCGGGAGGCTGAGGCAGGAGACTCTCTTGAACCTGGGAGGCAGAGGTTGCAGTGAGCTGAGATCACATTACTGCACTCCAGCCTGAGCAACAAGAGCAAAACTCCGTCTCAAAAAAGAAAAAAAATCAGCCAAGCATGTTAGCACACACCTGTGATCCCAGCTACTCAGGAGGCTAAGAGGAGGGGATTCCTTATGCCCAGGAGCTCAAGGTTGCAGTGTGCCTGGGTGACAAAGCAAGATTTTGTCTCAAAAAACAAAAACCACAAAACAACAACAACAAAAAATGACTACTCTATGAACCAAAAATTGTATTCCTAGGCAGATATCCAACAGAAACACAGCCCTGTGTGTGTGCCAAGAAATATGAACTAGAACGTCCAAGGCAGTGCTAATCATGATAGCCCCAGACTATTTGGAAAACTACCCAAATGTTCATCAACAGTAGATGAAAAAACTTATTTCCACAGGAGAGACTATGATGAAACAGTGACAATGATTATCTGAACTACATGCGACCACGTGGGTGAATCCTGCAGACGTCGTGTGGGGTGGGAGAAGCTGGGAGCAAAGTGTCTATGGTAGGACTCCATTCACAGACACAGAAGCAGGCACGCATGTCGGCTGTTAGAGGTCAGCTTTGGAGGCAGTGATGGGAAGGGAAGTTTCTGGGAGCTGGGTGTGCTCTGTGTCTTGAACCAGATATGAATGTTAATGATGTACCTTTCTGTCTGTAAATTATTTTCCAGTAAGAAGTTTAAAAAGTGTAATGGGATAGTTGGAGTGAATTTGTTTAATTCAGGATAACAGGAGTGGGTTCTTCGGAGCCCGAAAGGATTGTTTCAGAAAAATCCGCAGAGACTTCTGTGCTCATCATAAGGCAAACAGTGCGCGAACAGAGAGCATTTAGATGCCTTCCAGGAAGTGCTGTCCGTAATGGGACTAAGGAACGGGTTTAATATCCTTCCTATGCTGGCCGTACTTTGTAGTTTTCAAAGCACTTCCCCGCTTATCTGATCTGCATTTACTGAGTGTGGAAAAATTGTTGTTTTAATGATTGGTACTTCTAAAGAAGGGTGCCAATTTAGGAAATTTCTTTCTTTCTTTCTTTTTCTTTTTCTCTTTCTTTCTTTCTTTTTTTCTCTCTCTCTCCCCCCACTTCTTTCTTTCTCTCTCTCTCTCTTTCTCTTTTATCTCAGGGCTTCACTCTTTTGCCCACTCTGTCTGCTGGAGTGCAGTGGCATGATCACAGTTCACTGCAGCCTCGACCTCCCCAGGTTCTGGTGATCCTCCAACCTCGGCCTCTCTAGTAGCTGTGACTGCAGTTGCATGCCACCACACCCAGCTAAGTTTTGCAATTTTTGTTTCAACGTGTTGCTCAGGCTTGAACTCCTAGGCTTAAACAATTCACCTGCTTTGGCATCCCAAAATGCTGGGATTACAGGCGTGAACCACTGTGGTTGGCCTGGGTCATCCAATTGCTCAACGCAAATGCAAAAAAAATTTGAATGAGTCTGGGTATAATCTCCAAGGATTTACAGAAATCTTGGTGCATGGGGATGTCAGATTTCCATTGACAAGGGATCTGAGGTCCCTGCCAGTTTCATTTAAATTTCAAAGAACAGGCTAGGCGTGGTGGCTCACACCAGTAATCCCAGCACTTTGGGAGATCGAGGTGGGTGGACTGTGGATCACTTGAGGTCAGGAGTTTGAGGCCAGCCTGGCCAACATGGTGAAACCCCATCTCTAATAAAAATACAAAAATTAGCAGGGTGTATTGGCACGCACCTGTGATCCCAATTACTTGGGAAGCTGAGGCACAAAACTCATTTGAATCTGGGAGGCAGAGGTTGCAGTGAGTCAAAATCGTGCCACTGCACTCCACCCTGGGTGACAGAGCAAGACTCTGTCTCAAAAAAAAATTTTTTTTTCTTTTTTCTTTTTTTTATAAGATGGGGTTTCACCATGATGGCCAGGCTGGTCTTGAACTCCTGACCTCAGGTGATCCACCCACCTTGGCCTCCCAAAATGCTGGGATTACAGGTGTGAGCCGCCGCGCCCAGCCAAATTTTTTTTTTTTTCAAAGAGCAGCATGACTGCAGCAGGCTCACACCTGGGTATAGAGAGATGGGGAGGAAGGCTCTGTGATCCCAATTACACAGGATGAATCAACCCCACAGAGGCTAAGAAACGTGTCTGAGATCACGAAGTGAGTGAGGCCCTGTGGGATTTGAACCACTGGGCATGGAACACCTAGAGAGGATTTGGGCCCTGATAGTCCTGCTCCTGCTGCCGCGTTTCAAGGCTGGCCTGACTCCTCCCCTCCTCCAGGCTGGGAAAGTCCACACAGTCCCTTTTTTCATCTGTGAGCTGCCTGGAGCCTTCTCACGAATCACCTCTGGCCCTGATAAGTCAGAGGTGGCTTCTGAGCTTGTCCTTGAAGCACCCATCTCACAGATGTGATGAGGCCGCCCTGTGCCCAGCCTCAGCCTGTTCCTGGCCATTCAGACCCAGCCCCTCTCCTGGAGGAGCTCACAGTCAGGAGGGGAAGCAGGGGGCAGCTGTCTTCAGAAGGGGATGTGCACCGACTGCCCGCTGCACAGTGCCTGATCCTGGACTTGCCTCAGGGAACTGGGGCTGGAGTAGTGGAGGATGGGGGAGGAAGAAAATGTCCCTAATTTGCAATGATGGGCCCCTCATCTATAAATAGCTATCAGAAATAGAGCAGAGAGAGAGAGAGAGAGAAGTCATTTGCAGGCTTACATTCAATTCAACAGCGGCCTTTTTCTTCCTTCTGAGACAAGCTATTTGAGTCTATTCAAACTGAAAAAAACAAAAACCACTTTGAATGACCAAATAATCTATTCAGCCATCTTGATGCCTCCCCCGGCTGGGAATTCACATTTTAGGCATCCTTTGTCCCGGGGGTGGGTGAAGGCAGGACAGCTCCTAGTGTGGAGGTGGAACAGCGAACACCCAGGCCCCTTTTCACCCCTCCCTCCAAGAAGTGTACCTGCAAACTCCTCAGCACCAGCAGCCACTGTGGGAGAAATTCATTAGCAGATCTGGTTTTGCATAATTTAGTAGCTAGCATTCACAAATTAAGACTGCTGGTTGTCCTCATGATAATGGCCTTTAGAGAGACATGAGGAAACACAGGCTCATAATCCCAGCAGTTTTTCTGGAGATGATAATTAATAACAACAATAAATTGCTAATAAGACACGACGATTTTTCCTTCCATTCATATCTTTTTGCTCGTTCCTCACCACTGTGGAACAGGAAAGCAAGTCTGATGGCCTCCATCTGATGGGCAAGGGAACTGAGACCTGGGGAGGTGTGCCCAGCTGGGGAGGAGGCTGTTCTGGAAGCTGCCTTTTCAGCTGGCCTAGGGTGGGTTCTAGTGCCCACTGATCTCAGGCCGAGGCCCACCCAGGAAGCCAGTGAGGGACCATGGGAGAAGCAGGGCTCCGGAGCACTAAGGCTGTGCTCACAGCCTGCACAGCGGGAACCTCAGTCCTTGCTGGAGTCCTTGGCTGAGCAAATCCTTCTATTAGCAACAGCCACAATAATCAAAGCTAATCTTTGTTAAGTTCTTTCAGCCACCAAACACTTTTTTTTTTTTTTTTTTCAGATGGTGTCTCACTCTGTCACCCAGGCTGGAGTGCAGTGGTGTGATCTCAGCTCACTGCAACCTCCACTTCCTGGGTTCAAGCAATTCTCCTTCCTCAGCCTCCTGAGTAGCTGGGACTACAGGCACCTGCTACCACACCCCACTAATTTTTTGCATTTTTAGTAGTGACGGGGTTTTACCGTGTTAGCCAGTCTGGTATCGATGTCCTGACCTCATGATCCACCCACCTTGGCCTCCCAAAGTGCTGGGATTACACTTTGGGAGGTGTGAGTGACCATGCCAGGCCCACCAAACACTCTCATGAATAATTCACAGATGCCCATGAAGAAGGCACCTATCACCTTTTTGTTTTGTTTTGTCTTGCTGTGTCACCCAGGCTGCAGCACAGTGGTGCAATCAAGGCTCACTGTAGCCTTGAACTCCTGGGTTCAAGTGATTCTCCCACCTCAACCTCCTGAGTAGCTGGGACTACAGGTGGCACTACCATGCCCAGCTAATTATTTTTCTTATTTTTTGTGGAGACAGAATCTCACTATGTTGCCCAGGCTTGTCTCAAACTCTTGGTCTCAAGCAATCCTCCTTCCTTGCTCCCCAAAGCGCTGGGATTACAGGCATGAGCCACCAAGCTGGCCAAATATCACCTCAACTCACTGATGAGGAAATGAAGGCTCAGAAAGGCATTACAGACCCCAGTTGGAGAGGCTTCCTTGTCCCCAGCGTGTCTCCTTCTCCGGGATTGATCTGCACACAGGTGAGCCTGGTGGCTCTGCTTCTCACACATGGCCTTGTCCCGTTGCCAAAGCTGATTGGGCCAGGAATGGGCTACTGACCTCAGTTTGGCCAACCACAGCCTCTGTCTGGGACGTGTTAGGCTGGCGCTAAGGCGAGGGAAGCAATACCCCTCTGGCGATGGCTGGCGCCATGGCAGCCCTGCTCTTCCCCCATGCAGGAGGCCCAGCCAGAGCGGGAAGGCAGCTTCCGGGATGCGGAGCACAGGGACAGGCAGCATCCTGTGGCATTTGAGTATTTTATTCCAGTTGTCCCTGAGGCACCTGTGTGGTGACAAGCCCCAGCATCCTCTGAGTAAGCCCCCTTTACTTGCGTTGGTTGGATTCAGGTTTCTGTCTCGAAACCATGAGTTCTAACCTAGGACCTTGGCTGGGGTCCCCCAGGAAGCATGATGTGGCAGGGGCTGGAGTCTTGTCCCTTCCCCACCAAGGCTTCTAGGCCTCCTGGGCCTCTCCTTGCCGGTCTCTGCAGGGATTGCAGCAGCCAGGGAAGGCCTCCGGTTCTCAGTGCCCACTGCAGAGGGGCCCCAGTGAAGGGCAAGTAGTGCTGAGACTACGTCCTCTCTGAACCCCCAAATCACAGCACCAGTGTGGCACAGGGCTTATTCATGCCACGCCTGTGTTCTGGGCAGGACTGGGAGAGCTGGTCACATGGGGCCTTCTGTTTTTGAAGGAGAGGAGGTCATGGCCACCTTGGGGATGGAGAGGAGACACAAATCAAGTCCTGCCCAGGGCAAAGGCCCCCTGAACCCCACCAGACAGCCTTGGGGCACAAGGCAGACAACTGCACCCACCAGCACTGGCCTGGGCTCGAACTGAGGTCTCTGAACTCGAAAGGCCTAGTTCCTTCTGCCCTGCAAGTGCAACCCCAGGAATGATGAAGGAGGACAAGGAAGGGCCTGGAACTCCGTGATGGGCAGGCCCAGAGCATGCATTGAACAGTTTGGTCTTCTGCTGTCTGGTCCTGGGCTGGGCTTTTCTCTGGGGGTCATCGAGGCACATGCTGAGAACTGCCATGGGTAGGAGTGGCCCGTACTGTGTGCCTATCCTCAACAAGTGACCAGCTGATACCCAGAGCTTGGTGGAGCCTTCACGCTGTTTCTAAAACAAACAACCAAGTGTCTTCTATAAAATGTCCATCTCCTGGTGTCATGAAGCCATAGTCAGCACCAGAAAAGGGTGGCCTGTAGAACGTGGCCTTCAGTTGGGCACTGCCTTGGGAAATTTGTCCCCCATTTTATCCCCTTCTAAGTAATAAGTACTATAGCTGGAGAGGGGTGAGGACAGGGGCTCTTTCCCCACTGCACAAAGCTTACTGCACCTGTCCCTGCTCCTGGCCTCCAGTTCAAATGGTCAGCAAGAGGCCGGTTGCAGTGGCTCATGCCTGTAATCCCAACACTTTGGCAGGCTGAGGTGGGAGAATTGTTTGAACCCAGGAGTCCTAGACCAGTCTGGGCAATGTAGCAAGAACCCTTCTCTACAAAAAAATAAAAATATTAGCCATTGTGTGGCGGTGCATGCCTGTCATCCCAGCTACTCTGGAGACTGAGGTGGGAAGTTCGCTTGAGCCTAGGAGTTGGAGGCTGTAGTGAGCTGTTATCGTGCCATTGCGCCCTTGGCGACAGAACAAGACCCTGTGTGTAGCAAAAAAAAAAAAAAAAAAAAAAACAATTTAACTAGCAGCTCCAGGTCCTGGCCTCAGACTAGTCCTAGCAGGGAGAGGGGAAAAAGACGATAGAGCTGAAGAGATTGCGCACACAGTGGAAAAGTCTCAGCTTTAGGGGCCGGACAGGAGGCTTCATCTTGTAGTAACACTTCTGTTTACCTGTGCGTCCATCTGTCCACTCATCCATTTGACACCCAGCACCCGCTCTGTGTAGAAATTTCTGATGGAAACTGCTCGCAGACACTGAGGGGAGAGGCTGAATCCAGATGGCAATTCTTCCCCTGGTGGGTTCACCGCAGTCCCTGGTCCATCCCTCAGCCCCAGGCTCACAGCCTCTACCTGGTCAGCATCTCAGACTCAGGAAAATCAATGCACACCTCCAAAGCCTTCAGAGACAGAGGCAGAATATGACTTACCGAGAGGTCACCTGTGAAAATGAGAACTGCCAGGTAGACCAGAGATCTATGTGGCCTGACCAGCTTCTCTCCCTGCTGGCCAATGACGTGGCAGGCTTGGGTTCATGGTGGGCACACATGATGGGGGTTGGTTAGGGATTCCAGTGACTTGTGCACTGGGAAGTGGTGGTCTTCTCCCAGTGTAGAAACCATAAGGTCAAGCATTTCTGCTTTTCATGAACTGAGACAGGGTGGCTGGACACTGTTCTGCTCTGTCTCTGGTGCTGATTCCCCTCTCCTCTGCTTGCAGAGCTGGCCACCCCCTCCTCACAGATACATGCCCACTTTTGATTTATTTACGTATTTATTTATTTACCTGAGACAGAGTCTCGCTCTGTCACCCAGGCTGGAGTGCAGTGGCCGTGATCTCAGTTCACTGCGACTACCACCTCCCCGGTTCAAGCAATTCTCCTGCCTCAGCCTCCCGAGTAGCTGGGATTATAGGCACGCACCACCACAATCAGCTAATTTTTTGTATCTTCAGTAGAGACAGGGTTTCACCATGTTGGCCAGGCTGGTCTCGAACTCCTCACCTCATGATCTGCCTGCCTCGGCCTCCCAAAGTGCTAGGATTACAGGTGTGAGCCACCATACCCAGCCGGATCACATGCCGCCTTTAGACATGTTTTAGATCCTGGTTGGCCTTGCTGTCTCTCTAGTGTGACAGCACATAGTTCTGCTTTGCCCTGAGCTGATTTTATAGTTTAACTCTCAGAAACAGACCTTCCTCTCTGTTTTCTTTTCTTTTTTTGTGTGTGTGGCAGAGTCTCGTTCTGTCATCAGGCTGGAGTGCAATGGCATGATCTCAGCTCACTGCAACCTCTATCTCCTGGGTTCAAGCAATGCTGTTACCTCAGCCTCCAGAGTAGCTGGGACTACAGGGTTTTGCTCTGTTGCCCAGGCTAAAGTGCAGTGGCATGATCATAGCCACCATGGCCTTGAACTCTTGGGTTTAAGCAATCATCCTGCCTCAGCTTCCCGAGTAGCTGGGACTACAGGCATGTGCCTCCATGACTATCTCATTTTTACTTTTTTTTTTTTTTGTAGTGATGGGGTTTTGCCATGTTGCCCAGGCTGGTCTCAAACATCTGTGCTCAAGTTATCCTCCTGCCTCAGCCTCCCAAAGCCTTGAGATTACAGGTGGGAGCCACTCTGCCTGGCCCTCCCTGTTTTCCAGTCTTCGAGAGCACCTTAATTCACCTCAAAGCACACTCCCACTTGGCACAAGGAACACAGAGGTGAACAGTATGTGTCTCACCTGGCCGTCCTTACTGGTTGGGAGGGAGAGAAAGCCATGCTCAGTCACTGGGGCTTCCTTTCTGTGCACTGCAGGCAGATCATGTGCTTGCAAGGACACAGGCTGCCAAGGAAGCCATGGCCGGGCCTGGTGGGGGGCAGACGCTGGTGATGTTGCTGGAGCCACAGCTGTGGTATCCTGGGGAGTGAGGCCTTTGGCTTTCCTTCCCTTTGGGTGTCTTCCATTCTCAGGCTTTCCCCCCTGGGGAAAGGGAGGTCCCAGGATTACTGATATGGTTACAGGATCTTTGGGAGAGAGGGTGCCTTGATTTTCTTCCTGGAAACCTCTGTGGTTGTTGGGACTTTGCCCGAGTTTTAAATAACGTACTCAGACAAGTGAAGGGTGAAGAAGACAAAGAGAAGCTTTCTTTAATGTTAGGACAGCTTGGGAGCCCCAAAATGGGTAGCTCATCTGTGTAGGCAGGTCGCCCCTCCAGTTCAGCTCTCAGCAGAGAAGAGGCCCTGGAGAGGGTGGCTCTTCTCCAGGAGGCAGGTTGCTCCCATGTCTCTGCAGGTCTCTGAAGCCCTCAGCAGAGAGGACAGCATCTCTCTGCAGCTGGTCTTCCTGTCCTCTCTCTGTCCTTCACCTCCCCTGCCCTGTTCTAGCTCCTCTCTCTTGCTCTAGCTGAGCCCAGGGCTTTTATGGACCTCAGAGGGGAGGAAGTGCATGACGACTGGTCCATGGGTGGCCATGGGTGGGCTTGGAAGAGGCACCACGAATCCCCACTCAGGTCTGCAGGACTGGCAGCCCAGCCCCCCAGCCTTCAGGCCCTCCCTGGCCTGAAGGTGGGGCCTTACTGGGGACTCCCACTTCCACCTAGGAATCTGTCTGCCTCCAGCTACCATTTATGAACCCTGGGGCTTTGCCCCAACCTGTGCTCCAAGATCAGAGTGGGCACCTGGAGAGGGGAGAGGCCAGGCAGCAGCAGCAACATTTGAGGGCCTGTTGGGGCTGAAGGCTGGGCGGTCTTCCCGGCCCCTTTGAGGATGCAAGGTGCAGAGATGCCTAGGTCCTCTGCCTGGGAGGGTGGGGGCAGCTGCACCCGGGAGCTCTCGCCCCGCCAACTCAGAAAGGGCAAGGCTTCTGCTGTCCCTGGCTCCAGCCTGCTCTGTGAAGCGGGAGGCCCAGGTCTGTAGCCGCAGTTTGGAGGACTGTAGCTGCACCCAGAAGGGCAGATCCTGCCCGCTCCTGGACCCCCCTCAAGAGCACAGGGAGTCTCAGATCCACAGCTGTAGTTTGGGTGGCTATAACCCTGCCCAGGAGGGCAGGGCTACTGCCTGCTTCATAGAGCAGGAGGTCTGGGTCTGCAGCCACAGCGGCCCCCAAGAAGCTGCTGCCCCCATCTCGGAAGCGGCAGGGCTCCCACAGGCTCCGTGGAGTGTGCAGCCTCCATCGCGCCTCCCTGCCTCCATCAGTATCTCTGGGTAATGTGGGTCGCGCTGGCTTTTGCGCCCTTCCTCCATCCTATACTCAGCCTACAGATCATAAGGGCTGAACATGAGTCAATATTTGCCTTTTAGTGGCAAACTAAAAGGGCTAAGTTCCTGATGGTGCACTTCCCGCAGAAGTGGGCATGCTTAGGTTTTTGTTGGAGCTTTCGAAATTCAGTACAGCAGAAGTCTCTGACTGGGGGACCTAGGGCAAGTAACTGAGCCCCATCTGAGCCTCAGTTCCTTTGTCTGTAAATGGGGATGGAAAATGCCAGAACATATCCTACAGGGTCATTGTATGGGGCTGGTGCTTGGGGGCAAGTGCTCTCTAAATCTCAGCTCTTCTTCTTATTACTTGGCCTCTCCTGCAAGCTGACTTTTGAAGGGAGCAGTTTCCCCTGCCTCTTTCTTCTTTTGTTTTTATTTTCACTCATTCAAGTTGGAGGAGTAACTGTTTTTCTTTCATTCTCCCTCCTTAGCCTTTGCCACCATCCTGGGAGCACAACTCACTTTCTTCAGGAAAGGAAGCGCCTGCAATGGGGTTTGGAAATCTCATTGCTTGTGGGCCACTGTGGGTGCTTGGGCAGTGATGCCCCAGCCCAGAGAAGACCCCGCTTTCTTCTTTGAATTATCTGACATCTCTGCCTCCCATGAGTTCTTGTCAGGAAAATTGCTCTCAATCACTTACAGCTATTTCCCTTTTCAAGGATCTAATTCCCAGAATGCTGCCCTAATTGTGTTGTGGTTTCTGAGACGGTGCCGATGGCAGGGGCTGGGTGTATATGTGTATATCTGGGTATGTCTGTGTATCTGTGTGTGTCTTTATGTGTAAGGGTGTGTGTGTGTCCGTGTGTCTGTGTGAGAGGGTATGTCTGTGTGTGTATCCGTGTGTGTCTCTATGTGTGAGGGTGTGTCTCTGTGTGTGTCTGTGTCTGTATGTGTATCTGTGTGTATGTCTGTGTTTGTCTCTCTATATAAGGGTGTATGTGTGTCTGCGTGAGAGGTTGTGTGTGTCTGTGTGTGTATCTGTGTGTGTCTCTATGTTTGAGGGTGTGTGTGTGTGTGAGAGGGTGTCTGTGTGTGTATCCATGTATGTGGCTGTGTGTGTCTTTATGTGTGAGGTGTGTGTCTGTGTGACAGCATGTGTGTGTCTGTGTGTGTCTTTATGTGTGAGGTGTGTGTCTGTGTGACAGCATGTGTGTGTCTGTGTGTGTATCCATGTGTGTGTCTGTGTGTCTCTATGTGTGAGGGTGTGTGTGTGTCTCTGTGTGAGAGGGTGTTTCTGTGTGTGTCTGTGTATCCATGTGTGTGTCTGTGTCTCTATATATGTAAGGGCGTGTGTGTGTGTCTTTGTGTATGTGTGTCTGTGTGTGTGTCTGTGTGCATGTGTGTGTCTGTGTGTATTTGCTGAATGGGATTCCCCGCCCAGGGAATGAATGGGAGCTCTTGGTGACTTCCTTTTAAAACCTGCATTTTCCTGGACTCTGAAGGTGCCCGAAAGACCCTGGCCTCCTTCCTGAACCTCATCCGCTGACCTGAGACAGTGGCTGGGAACCAGGCCTAGGGGTGAGGATGAGGCCACCAGGTTTGACCAGGAAAGGATCAGAAATGTTGTGGACCTGAAGAAGGCCAGCAGGAGGCCTTGTTTTCAGCAGCCCCTGCAGAGGACAGGAAGGTTGGCAGAGGAGCTCATGCCCAGTAGGACCACCGTGGGCCAGTGGGTCCCACAGAGCAATTTCTCCTCCTGTCTCCTGGCCCTTACTCAGGCCTCATGTGGCCAACTACTGTGGCCTCATCTGTAGCAATGTCTGTGTGCAGGGAAAATTCCAATTCTCTTCCACAGCTCACACACAACTTCTGGCACCAAATATGTGGGACTTTCCATACCAAGCAATTCTCCAATTCTCTGCAGATACCAACTGGGTGTCATAAAAGTCAATCCAACTCCCACAGGTGAAGGGACTGTTGCATTATTCCATAAGACCATTTCCCATGTCAGAGGCTGACTGCAGGTAGTGGGTCCCCAGTTACCCACACTTCTGTCCCACTCGGCTATAAATAAGAGGTTCCCACAACCTCCTCCTTAGATTCAATCATTTGCCATAATGGTTCACAGAACTCAGGGAAGCATGATTATCAGCTTATTTTAAAGGATATTACAACCAGCCAGGTGTGGTAGGTCACACCTGTAATCCCAGCACTTTGGGAGTCTGAGCCCAAGAGTTGGAGATCAGCCTGGGAAATGTGTCGAAACCCCATCTCTACAAAAAGTCCAAAAATTAGCCGTATGTGGTGGCACACAACTGCAGCCTCAACTACTTGGGAAGCTTAGGTGGGAGGATCATCTGAGCCTGGGGAGGTTGAGGCTGCAGTGAGGTGTGATTGTGCCACTGCACTGCAGCCTGGGTGAAAGAATGAGACCCTGTCTCAAAAAAAAAAAAAAGAATAGAAAAGAAATTACAACAGATACAGATGAAGATCCAGATGAAGAGGCACATAGGGTGAGGTCTGTAAGTCCTGCGCTGGGGAGCGTCTATCCCTGTGGAGTTGGGGGGTGCCGCCCTCCTGGCATGTGGATGTGTTCACCAACCTGGCAGCTCTCCAAACCCTGCAGTGCAGCGGTTTTTACAGAGGCTTCATCACATAGGCATGATCAATTTTTTTTTTTTTTTTGAGATGGAGTTTTGCTCTTGTTTCCCAGACTGGGGTTCAATGGCACGATCTCAGCTCACCACAACCTCTGCCTCCTGGGTTCAAGCAATTCTCCTGCCTCAGCCTCCTGAGTAGCTGGGACTATAGGCGCGTGCCATCACGCCCAGCTAATTTTTGTATTTTTAGTAGAGATGGGGTTTCACCTTGTTGACCAGGATGGTCTCGATCTCTTGATCTCGTGATCCACCCGCCTTGGCCTCCCAAAGTGCTGGGATTACAGGCGTGAGCCACTGCGCCTGGCCGGCATGATCAATTTTTAACTCACTCTCCAGCCTTTCCCCTACTCGGAGGACAGTGGTGAGGTTCAAAGTTCCACGCCTCTAATCATGGCTTGGTCTTTCTGGTTATCAGCTTCATCCTGGCACCAACCCAGAGTCATCTTGTTAGAACAAAAGAGGTTTCTACCACCCATGAAGTTCTAAGAGGTTAGAAGCTCTGTCAGGAAACAGACTCAAAGACAAATACGGCTGTCCCTGTATTCATGGGAATTTGTTCCAGACCACGCCTCTCCCTATAACCAAAATCTATGGATGTTAAATTCCATGCTATAAAAATGGTGTAGAATTTGCATATAACCTACATACATTCTCGCATATACTTTAAACAATCTCTAGATTAGTTATATCTAATACAAGTAAATGGTTGTTATACTGTGTTGTTTAGGGAATAATAACAAAGGTCTCTACAGTGTTCACTACAGACGCAACCATCCCTTTTTTTGTTGTTTGTTTGTTTTTGAGGCAGGGTCTTGCTCTGTCACCCAGGCTGGAGTGCAGTGGTGTGATCTCGGCTCAGTACAGCTTTGACCTCCTGCGCTCAATGGATCCTCCCACTTCAGCCTCCCAAGTAGCTGGGACTACAGGCACATGCCACCACACCTGGCTAATTTCTTTAGTTCTTATAGAAACGGGATCTCACTATGTTGCCCAGGCTGGTCTCAAACTCCTGGGCTCAAGTTTGGCCTCTCAAAGTGCTGGGATTACAGGTGTGAGCCACCATACCCACACCTAGCCCATTTTTTATTCTGAATATTTTCAATCAGAGGTTGGTTGAATCCATAGATGCGGGACCCATGGATATGGAACGCTAACTGTGTAAGACCAAAGGATGCATTAGCATCCATACAACTCAGGAAATTACACGGGTTTTAGGAGTTCTGGCTAGGCACTGGGACAAAACCCAAAATAGATACCTCTTATTATGTCACAATTTTCACAGTCTGTGAAATCACGTATTTGATAAACTCACTGTATTTCTTTTTTTTTTTTTTTTTTTTTTTTTT
>NW_022437030.1:245380-263544 GCF_009761245.1 Sapajus apella
CACCCAGGCTGGAGTGCAATGGCGTGATCTTGGCTTACTGCAACTTCCACCTACTGGATTCAAGCAATCCTCCTGCCTCAGCCTCCCAAGTAACTGGGATTACAGGCACCCGCTACCATGCCTACCTAATTTTTGTACTTTTAGTAGAGAGATGGGCTTTCACCATGTTGGCCAGGATGGTCTTGAACTCCTGACCTCAGGTGACCCACCTGCCTTGGCCTCCCAGAGTGCTGGGATTATAGGCATGAGCCACTGCACCTGGCCAGTATTTTTATATTAAATATACAACTATTGACCCAAAATAGATCATGTTGCATTTCACGTAAAATCATCCATACCCCTACTGGCAGCTGCCATTTTTTTTAAACTTAGCTTGAGCTTTGGAGAGGAAAGAGGGCGCAGTGCACACTTGTGTACATACAAAGTCTTCTTTGCCAGACTGGGAGCTGGGTCAGGACAGACTGTGTCCAGTCCTGTGCCTGGCACACAGAAGGTGCTCATGGTGACACAGTGTGGGTAGAGGAAGAAGCACCACCTCACATTCAGATCTGGGTTCAAAGCTGGCTTGTGCTTTGCTGTCTGGGATTCAAGGGAAGCTAACCTAGGTTTTCTAATCTATACAACGGGTTTACCATCTGTCTTATAGTGATGTTGGGAGGCTAAGTGGGATGGTATATCCAAGACAGCATGGAGTGAACTCTTAATAGATGCCAATTTCCTCTCTTTCTCTTTCCTGGCATTTTATTAACCAATTTGTGCCAAGCTGTTAGTGAGGTAATATGGCCTTCTTTCCCAAACGAGTCTACATGTGGCCCCAAGGATCAATGTGTAGTCCTGGGATGGCAGGCATCAGCACCGTGGGGTGGAGAAGCCCCTTACGCTTGGCAGGTGGCCTCCATTGGGACCAGAGTCTCGGTTCTCTCAATGCGGTCATGGCTGCTGCTGGCCAAAGAGGCAGGAGTTGAAATGGGGATTACCTGCTTATGAGCTCGCAACCTTAATTCTTCCAGGGGCAGGACGGGTAGTACAATCCTCCGTAATAAAACCGATCGCAGGACTGAACTGAGACAGCAGGGAGTGGTGGTGCTTGTGGCAAACTGGAGAGTGGCTAACACATTAAGCCCATCTGAAAGCAAGACCACCCTTACACCGGCTGAATGAGGAAGTCTGACCAGGCCGGGTGCCTCTAGTTGGAAACCTTGGCAGGGCTCCTCCAGGCAGGCATAATATTCACAATATTTACCCCCCAAGAATGCCTGGTTAAGAGACACCAGTAGCTCCCCATTTCAAGCCTCTCCAGCACCTAAAGCTCTGGGTAGAAGGAGGAATGAACTTTTCCCCAGGCCCCGAGGGCTGAAGCTGCGAAGTTCTGCAGCCATTTTACACCCAGTCCATAAACAGTCACTGCCTGCTGCACCCTCCCTGGGCTGCTCTCTGGGCCTCCTTCCCCCAGGTCCAGCAGCCTCGAAGTGACTACCTCCAGGCTGTGCGGGATCCTTGGCACGTGTGAGCTGCTCCCTCTACCCCCGGGAAGTCACATCCAACCCAAGCTAGCCTGGGGCTGACCTCAAATCTCGGCCACCCTGTCGAAGGCAGCTTCCAGTTCTGGTTCCTAGAGCTCAATTGAGGGAGCTGAAGCCTTTTACTTCCTGCCTCTCAAGCTTATGCCCATTCCTGAGGGGAGGTTGGGTTTGGCAGGCGTAGGTGCAAGCTTCTCTGAGACTTGGCCTCCTACACCCAGGGTCACTGGGAGGACTGAATGAGATGCCGATCTGCTTGGCACAGTGCAAGTCCTGAATGTCAGGAAGGGAATTATGTACGGCTTGTAAAGGCCCATGATCCACTCAGCTCTAATTACACCATGAGGATGATCTGGCCCCTGCCCTGACCTCCTGGTGGAAAGCATCCTTTACCCTGTGACGTGCTCTGGTTTGGAAAGTGCTTCCACGTCTGCACTCTGCAGGATCCTGTTCACTGCCTCCAATGTAGGCAGGACAAGAAATGTCCTATTTGTGTTGTAGGGACAAGCGGTCAAGGGGCTTATTTAAAGTCGCATAGAAAGGCGAAGACAGAGTCAGGATGAGAACACAAATCTCCTGGCTCCCTGGCTTTCCTTACTGCCTTCCACCCCTCATCCCACCTAAGCTTCCATCTCTGTCGCTCTCCTGCTGGGGAACTCAGGGACAGGAATATGCGCACTCCTCCCCGTGAAACTGGTGAGCTGTGGAGCTCAGAGAGGGAGAAATGAGCATGTAAAGCCCAGTAAAAGACTCATTTTTTTCAAGTCTCACAGGGCACATCGTGTGTGACTCTCAAAGTACACACCGCCACCTATGATGCAGCCTAGCCAAAAGTGTGTAACTTGAATTCATCAAGTAGAGGATCCAACTAAATGACACCGCATGGAAGCAACCAGAACATGGGGTGCTCTGCAGGACAAGCGGCCCAGCCTGTCCATGTTTCGTCCCATAAAAGGAACACTGTGCTGGACTAAAAAACAATGAAGGAAGGTAGCCACCAGATGCAGGTACTGGAGTGGACAGTGGTGTGGACGAAGTGGCTGTAATGAGGAGAGTCTGCCTGTCATCTAGGGACTACATGGCAGGAACGTGTATTAATATGGAAGGGAGACTGCTGACTGAACAAAGTGAGTTAGCAAGCTCCATGTAATCAGAAAATCCAAATGGAGAACATTCTCCAAAACAACTGCCTGGGCTGTTCAAACATGTTAATCTCATAAAGGATAAAAAGGCAGGGGAACTTGCCATACACAGAGTGTTCCTGTCCCCCCAGATTAATATGTTGAAATCTAATCCCCACAGTAGGGTATTTGGAGGTGGGGACTTTGGGAGGTAATCAGGTCACAGGAGTGATGTCTTTATGAATGGGATTAATGTCTCTATTAGTCTGTTTTCACACTGCTATAAAGATAATATACCTGAAACTGGGTAATTTACAAATAAAAGAGGTTTAATTGACTCACAATTCCACATGGCCAGGGAGGCCTGAGGAGACTTACAATCATGGCGGAAGGGGAAGGGGAAGTAGGGCACGTCTTACATGGCAGAAGGTGAGAGCGAGCAAGCAATGGGGAAGTGACACACTTTAAATCTGTCAGCCCTCATGAGAACTCACCAGCACAACATGGAGGAAACCGCCCTCATGATCCAATCACTTCCAACCAGGTCCCCCCCTTGACACATGGGATTACAATTTGAGGTGAGATTTGGGTGGGGACACAGAACCATACCATATCAGTGCCCTTAATCAAGAGGCCCCAAGGAGATCCTCCACCCCTTCTGCCATGTGAAGACACAGTGAAAATGCAGGAGGCCCTCACCAGGTACCGAATCTGCTGGTGTCTTGATCTTGGACTTCCCAGCCTCTAGAACTGGGAGACATACAGTTTGGTTGTTTATGAGCCACTCAGTTTACAGTATTTTTATTATAGCAACCCAAACGGACTAAGACAGAAATGTTATAATTTAAAGAAGACTGAAGAGACATCACGACTTAATGTAACACATGACCCTTGATTAGATCCAGAAGATATGGAGGTATGCCACCCAGATCCCCAAACAATGGACTGCCTCCTGCGGAGAATGTAGCTAGCAGACAGCCCTCGCTGTTGGCTCTTCAGGATTTGCTTCGCTTGGAGAGCTGCCTTGACCAAGGTCAGCCCCGTGGATACTGATTCAGGAGGGGCCGTCAAGGCCCTCTGGCTCCATACAGGACAAAGTGAGGGACAAGTCTCTTCCCCATCAGGTGGACTGAGGCTTTGCCAGGCCTGTGTGGCAATTCTTCCTCTGCCCAGTCCTGCTCCCTTTCCCAGGCACAGATGCCTCATAAACATCTTGCACCCCAATCCATCTTGGTGTGAGCTCCTGAATAACCCAACCTTTAGTGCCAACTGTAAGGGACAGGATTGGGCAATTAAGGGACATTGAATATCGACTGTGTATTAGTTAATAATATTGTATCAGTGTAAAATATCCTTTTTTTTTTTGAGTCAGAGTCTGCTCTGTCACCTAGGCTGGAATGCAGTGGTGTGATTATATCTCAGTGCTGCCTCAACCTCCTGGGCTCAAGGGATTCTCCTGCCTCAACCTCCCAAGTAGCTGGGACTATGGTGTGCACCACCATGCCCAGCTAATTAAAAAATTTGTTTCATAGAGATGGAGTCTCATTATGCTGCTGAGTTTGGTCTCAAACTCCTGGGCTCAAGCAATCTTCCTGCTTTGGCCTCCCACAGTGCTGGGATTACAGGCATGGCCACACTCCTGGCCTAAATTTCTTGGATGAGATAACTGTGTGGCATAGGTGGACATCCTTGTTCTCAGGAGATACAGGCTATTTAGGGGGAGGGGTAATGATATATGCAACTTAGCTTCAAATGGTTAATCTCTCTATGTATTACTGTATCTGTACAGGTCTTACTGTGTCTGGATATAGATATAGAGAAATATATATAGACACTGGGGACACAGACAAAACAAATGTGGCAGAATTGCGCCAATTCATGAATGTGCGCCATTTTTTCAATTCATTGTAGGTTTGACATTTTTCACAATCAAAGTTGAGAGAAAAAAATCAGTATGTATGATGTGACCTCATTTTAGTAAAAACAATACACGTAGACATTTGAGAGAGAGATCCAAGATGGCTGATCACTAGCAGCTCGGTATTGTAGCTCCCACTGAAAGCGCAGAGAACGAGAGGACGCCACACTTTCAGACCAATTTTTGTTGCTCATGCACCAGGAGATTCCCAGCGTAGGAGCCCCACTTGTGTCTCCAGCGTGACTCTTGAGGCCGGTGAGGCAGTTTTGCCGCTGCCTTGGAGCGATGGTTCTTGGTGCAGAGTCAGAAAAGCACCATCAATCTTAAAGCCGCTGTTTTGACCGGCACAGTGCGTTGCTTAGATTCTAGCGCCGGGAATTAACAAGTTGGACGTCCATTCAGAAACCCAACTATAAAGACGGTAATTATAAAGACCACAGATGGATAAATCTATAAAGAAAGGAAGAAAACAGCCTAAAAAGGCTGAGAATACCCAAACTCAGAACGCCTCTCCCTCTACAGGGGATCACAGTTCCTCATCAGCAACAGAACAAGGCCTGATGGAGAAAGACTGTGTTCCATTAGCAGAAGCAGACTTTAAAAAGTGGATGATAAGAAACTTCTGGGAATTAAAAGAACTTGTTCTAACCCAATGCAAAGAAACTAAGAACTTTGAAAAAAGGTTTGAAGAAATGTTAAAAATAACACATAATTTAGAGAGGAATATAAGTGAATTAATGGAGCTGAAAAATACAACAGGAGAGCTTTGCGAACTATGCACAAGTTTTTTTTTTTTTTTTTTTGAGACGGAGTTTCGCTCTTGTTACCCAGGCTGGAGTGCAATGGCACGATCTTGGCTCACCGCAACCTCCGCCTCCTGGGTTCAGGCAATTCTCCTGCCTCAGCCTCCTGAGTAGCTGGGATTACAGGCACGCACCACCATGCCCAGCTAATTTTTTGTATTTTTAGTAGAGACGGGGTTTCACCATGTTGACGAGGATGGTCTCGATCTCTTGACCTTGTGATCCACCCGCCTCGGCCTCCCAAAGTGCTGGAATTACAGGCTTGAGCCACCGCGCCCGGCCTATGCACAAGTTTTAACAGCCGAATTGATCAAGCAGAAGAAAAGATATTAGAGGTCGAAGACCAACTTCATGAAATAAAACAAAAAGACAAGATTAGAGAAAAAAGGATAAAAAAGAACGAGCAAAGTCTCCAAGAAATATGGGACTATGTGAAAAGACCTAATCTACGTTTGATAGGTGTACCTGAATGTGACGAAGAGAATCAATCCAAACTGGAAAATACGCTTCAGGACATTATTCAGGAAAACTTTCCCAACCTAGCAAGGCAGGACAATATTCAACTCCAGGAAATACAGAGAACACCACAAAGATATTCCTCAAGAAGACCAACCTCAAGGCACATAATCGCCAGATTCACCAGGGTTGAAATGAAAGAGAAGATACTGAGGGCAGCCAGAGAGAAAGGTCAGGTTACCCATAAAGGGAAGCCCATCAGACTCACAGCAGATCTCTCAGCAGAAACCCTACAAGACAGAAGAGAGTGGGGGCCAATATTCAACATCCTTAAAGAAAAAAACTTTCAACCCAGAATTTTACATCCAGCCAAACTAAGCTTCATAAGCGAAGGAAAAATAAAATCTTTTGAGAACAAGCAAGCACTCAGAGATTTCATCACCACCAGGCCTGCTTTACAAGAGCTTCTGAAAGAACCACTACAAATAGAAAGGAACAACCAGTATCAGCCTTTCTAAAAAATGCCAAAAAATAAAGAACATCAACATAATCAAGAAATTGCATCAATTAACTGGCAAAACAGCCAGCCAACATTAAATGACAGCATCAAACTCATATATATTGATATTAATTCTAAATCTAAATCGACTAAATCCCCCAATCCAAAGACACAGACAGGCAAAAAAAGCCAAGACCCATTGGTATGCTACATCCAGATCCATCTCACATGCAAGGATACGCAAAGACTCAAAACAAAGGGATGGAGAAAAATTTACCAACCAAATGGAGAGCAAAAATAAATAAATAGAAAGCAGGAGTTGCAATTTTTGCTGATAAAATAGACTGCAAAGCAACAAAGATCAAAAGAAGCAAAGAAGGATATTACATAAAAGGATCAATGTAACAAGAAGAGCTAAAGATCCTAAATATATATGCACCCAATACAAAAATACCCAGATATATAAGACTTATAAAGAGACTTGGACTCCCACACAATAATAGTGGGAGACTTACAGATCAATGAGACAGAAAGTTAACATCGATATTCAGGACTTGAACTCAGATCTGGAACAAGTAGACTTAATTAACATTCATAGAACTCTCCACTTTAAATACACAAAACATACACTCTTATCAGTACTACATCACACGTATTTACAGGTTTAAATGAAATAAAAAGGAGCTATTACTATAGATTCCACATTATTGAAAGTCTTATTTTAATCCATTTAAAGTTTTATAAGTTACTAAAACCTGGAAAAATATAATATACAAAATTGCCTAAAGAGAAATTTAAAAATCTAAATATTTCTATATCTGTTACAAATTTAAAACTGTATTTTGAAACACTACCACAAAGAAATTTCAGGGTGCGATGTTTATACCAGGAAATTTTATAAATATTTAAGGAAGTAAGAGGTTGAATTTTACTCACGCTCTTTAAGAGAATAAATAAAGAGAGATACTGTCTTTTGAGGCCATCATAACCTTGATAACAAAATTTGCCAAAGGAAATTAAAGAAAAAAAAATACACGTATATATTAATACACAGAAAAATCTGGAAGGATATAGATGAAGGAGCGATAGTGGTGATCTCTGAGTATTGGAAATGTGTTATTTTTATTTTGAAGATCATCAGTATTTTCCTGTTTTCTAAAATTCACATGTATTGCTTTGGTAGTGAAAGATGATTAAAATAATTAGTGAAGGCCTATGGTGCAGGAAAACGCGGCCTCCTTTTGATCCAGGAGGGCAGTGTCCTGGAGCAGGAGCCGAGGTCTCTGCTCCTCCCAACAAGTGAGGTTAAAATCCCAATAGAGTCACTTTCTCCATTGGCTGTTCCACCTTCACACCAGAGTGGCACTGACTTGACGGGTGACTCCACAGCAGGGAACAGCTGAGGTTGGCCTCGTGGTGGAAGGTGCTGGGTTAGTCCAAGGCTCAGGGTGCCCAGAGCTTGTCTATGGCCACAGTCACATGCAATTTTCTATTTCCAGCTCCGCTGGTGTGGGAAAAGTGTATGAGTATTGTTCTGAGTTATAACTACAGTTGAATTTTTTTTTCTTTTTTGAAACGGTGTCATGCTGGGTCACCCAGGCTGGAGTGCAGTGGTGTGATCTTGGCTCACAGCAACCTCTGCCTCCTGGGTTCAAGCAATTCTCCTGCCTCAGCCTCCTGAGTAGCTGGGATTATAGGCATGTGCCAGCATGCATGCCTAGCTAATTTTTATATTTTTAGTAAAGATGGCGATTTCACCATGTCGGCCAGGCTAGTCTTGAACTCCTGACCTCAAGTGGTCTACCTGCCTTGGCCTCCCAAAGAGCTGAGATTACAGGCATGAGCCACTGTGCCCAGCCTATAGTTGAAAATTATAACACTTTTTTCATTGCTTCTAGAAGGAATATTTTAAAAAAATAATTCTTCTTCTCCTTCTCCTTCTTCTTTTTCTTCTTTCTTTCAAAAAGTCATGGTCCATGTTACCTAGGTTGGCTTTGACATTTTTGCTCAAACGATCCTCCCGCATCAGCCTCCCAAGTAGCTGGGATACAGGTGAGCACACCTACGCCTGGCTTTTTCCATTCCTCTTGAGTGTTATCAGCCATAATCCGTTCTAATTTTTTTGTAAACTTGAAAAAAATGTTTTCCCTCTTATCACATGTATTTCAGCCTGAGAAAGTTTTCTCCACAATCCTCGGTTTGCAGGGGAGATTATATTCAAATACTCCCAGTGCAAGCTCCAGAACTGTGGGAGACTTCAGCACTTTCCCAGTCCCCCACCTGTGGCTGAGGCCCACTTAGAGGGCTCTAGTGAATCTGGGGTGATGCTGCTCTTAAGGGAAGGGCTCGGGGAGGCCCAGAGCTGGATCGTACTGGGAGGGGCTCTTCTAGGGAGCCCGGAGAATCAGAACTGTGATTAAGAGGAGTAAAGCCTGGAGGAGGAGAGGGAGAAAGGAGTGGGAGTGAGACTGGTGGCAAGGAGAGGTAAAGCCAGCCAGGGGAGGGGGTTGAGCAGGGGTCCAGCAACTCTGAGCTCATGGGCCAAGCCCCCACCAGCATTGCCCTTCATCTCTGCTTCTCGCCCCTTTCTTTGGCTCCGTGCTGCTTGTTACACCTGCCTCAGTTAGGACTCGTGTTTTTGTGGCCCATCCCTGGGAACCATCACCAATCAATCAACAAAAATTTGTTGCCCCCTTCTTAATTGCTCAGTGCTTAGAAGGAAGCTTTTTTGACAACTCAGCATGATAAGCACAGTGTGTAATTATCAGTTTCCCGGGAGCAGTTCTTGTTTCACACAGAGCATCTTTTTAGCTCCCTTTCATCTCTTTCACTGGCCTGGGACATTCTTATGACAAACGTGGATGTGTCAGCTTCACGTTCAAGGTGAACTTGATGAGTGAGCATGGGGCCTTTCAGGCCTGTGTCAGCTGGGTCCCTGGGCATTGGGTCGGATCTAGGTGGAAGAGCGCTTGCCCAGAGCAGCAGAAGCCCATACAATCCAAAGTGCAAGACACTCACCCGGATGTCTCCAGGTCCTGCACAGACAACACGGTCCGCTTTGAATTCATCATTTGTTCTTCAAACTACCTGCTGTTCACAGAGCCCTTCTCTGAGCACTAGCCTGGGTTTAGGGCCTTGCCACGTGCTTCTGTAGGCCCTTCCTATTCCTATCAGTCATCAGACTTTCATTTCATTTTATTTAGTATTATTTCTTTACTTACTTTTAGTGATGGAGTCTCGCTCTGTTGCCCAGGTTGGAGTGTAGTGCTGCAATCATGGCTTACGGCAACCTCAAACTCCTGGGCTCAAGTGATCCTTCTACCTCAATTTCCCGAAGTGCTGGGATTACAGGCGTGAGTCACCATGCCCAGCCTCATAGTATTCTAATCGCTTGTTTAACATCAGCCTTCTCTAAGGGCACCTAAGTTCATGTGGATAGGGACCAGGTCTATCTTGTTCAACATGGACCCTCTGTGCCTGGCAGTTGGAAATGCTCCGGCAATATTTGTGGAATGAACGACAGAATAAAAGTTCAAGCCACAGTTGAAGAAGGAAGCCAGAAATCTGTTCAGAAGAGAAGCAGCCTCACGTACAGGCCCACGGCCATAGCCAGAGAGAAAATGAGGGACAGCGAGCCACGGTCAGGTGCCGGCTGGGAGTTAACACCAGGCAACCACGGTTTAGGCCATAAACTATGGGCAGGGGAGAGCGCTGGGATGTGTCATGCAGAGAACAAACCTCATGGTGAGCTGGGCAGCCTGGAGACACAACTCATACCGATCACCAGCCAGGTGTGGCTGACTCCAGGAGACCGAGGCTGCAGTGAGCTATCAGTGAGCTATAATCACGCCATTGCACTCCAGCCTGGAGGGGAGAGTGAGACCCATCTCTAAAAATTAAAAATAAGAAAAATTAAAAACCCAAAAAACTGAGTTGTGTTAGGCTGTTCTTATTTTTTATTATTTTCAAGTCAGGGAGTCTTGACTAACACAAATGCTTTGTTTTAAAGGAGGCAAGAGGATCATAGTTTTGTCCGTTCTGTCCTGAATGAGAAAGAACATTATCCCTAAGGGCACAGTGACCAAGATCAAGGGAGCCCCAGTACTGTGAAGTGTGGGCTCATTGATTTCTTCTTCAGGGCTCTCTGCAGCCACATTCCCTCTGCTGACATGAGCTGTGGCATTCATTCCATTAAGCGGACTCAGTCTCTCAACTCTTTGGAGTTATTCGAAGAAACTGCGGTCCTTTTCATCTCTTCTGGTTTCCTTGGAGCTTGTTCTATTCTCTTTCATCTCTGACTCATTACGACAGAAAGGTGTAATGGCATGAGATTCTGGAGTCTGGATGTGCATGAAAGTACACAGGCGATTCTGAGCAACCTCAACAATCATCTGTGTTCTACTTCCTTTAGCATCACAGGCTGCTGCTCCTTCTTTTTTAAAATGCACCTGGGTGAGTGGGACACCCCCAGCTCAGACAGTCTGCTAGAGGTTAGGGAAAGGGGCTGGTTACATTTAGTCAGGGGCACAATGGGTTCCTTCTTCCTTTCTTTCAGCAAAGCCTTTATTTTAGCCCGCAGTTCCCAATTTGTTGTGCACCTGAGGAATCCCCTCTGCAATCTGAGTCTTACTGTGGTTTGGAAGTCTGCCTGCCTCCTCCTCAGCTGGTCCCTCTCCTCCCTGGCCAGTCAATCCAGCATTTGTTGTTTCTCACGTGCTCTTTTATTTCTTTGAGTCCCCAATGGATGATACATTAGTTGGGGGCAACAGTGCATCCCTAGGTTTCCTTTAGGAACATCACAGAAGGCCAGGCAGTGATTCAGAGCTTTAATCCCAGCTGCTCCAGAGGCTGAGGTGGGAAGATCTCTGAAGCCCAGGAGTTGGAGCTTGCAGTGAGCTATGATCACGCCACTGCACTGCACTCCAGCCTGGACAACAGAGTGGGATTCTGTCTCCAAAACAAACAAACAAAGTATAGAAAAATAGGGAATGAGGGGCTCAGAGCAGTTTCATGGATGTTGAGGCATGTAAAGAGTTTTAGCATCAATATAAGGAAACTGAACTGGAAGAAACTTACTCTGCAGTATGTACTTCTAGGATACAAAGACTCAGAGCTGTGACCCACTTTGGGTTTTGTTTTCACAGAATGCATAAGAAGAAATAACATATGATGTTTCTCTATTCTCTAGTTTATCTTTCCTTAATTTTTATTATTTATAATATTTATAATATTATTTGATAAATTTTATATTTTCTTCCTTCTGCTAACTTTGGGTTTAGCTTCTTCTTCCCTTCCCAGTTTGTTTAGGTGTGAAGTTAGACAGCTGATTCAAGATCCTTTTTTTAAAAAAAAAAATTAGTTTTTAAATTTTTGGAGAGGGTCTTGCTTTGTCATCCAGATTGGAGTACAGTGGTGTAATTTTGGCCCACTGCAACCTCTGCCTCCTGAGTTCAAGCAATTCATGTGCCTCAGCCTCCTGAGTAGCTGGAATTACAGGCATGCACCACCATGCCCAGCTTTCTATTTTTAGTAGAGACAGGGTTTCACCATGTTGGCCAGGCTGGCCTCGAACTCCTGGTCTAAAGTGATCCACCTGCCTTGACCTCCCAAAGTACCAGGATCACAGGTGTGAGCCTCTGTGCCTTTTTATTTTTAAAATTCATTTTAAAAATGTTTTTTTATTTTTTATTTTTAAAATTTGATTACTACTATAAACCTCCCTCTGAGCACTGCCTTTTACTACTTCATGTAAGTTTGGGGATGCTGTGCTTTCTTTTTTTTATTAATTATACTTTAAGTTCTGGGGTACATGTGCAGATCGTGCAGGATTGTTACATAGGTATACACATGCCATGGTGGTTTGCTGCATCCATCCCCCATCATCTACATTAGGTATTTCTCCTAATGTTATCCCTCCCCAATCCCCCCACCGCCTGCTATCCCCCACACCCCAACAGGCCCTAGTATGTGATGTTCCCCTCCCCGTGTCCATGCGTTCTTATTGTTCAAACACCCACTTATGAGTGAGAACATGTGGTGTTTAGTTTTCTGTTCTTGTGTCAGTTTGCTGAGAATGATGGTTTCCAGCTTCATCCATGTCTCTGCAACAGACATGAACTCATCCTTTTTTATGGCTGCATAGTATTCTATAGTGTATATGTGCCACATATATATTCTTTATCCAGTCTATCATTGATGGGCATTTGGGTTGGCTCCAAGTCTTTGCTATTGTAAACAGTGCCAAAATGAACATATGTGTGCATGTGTCTTTATAATGGAATGATTTATAATCCTTTGGTTATATACCTAGTAATGGGATTGCTGGGTCAAATGGTATTTCTATTTCTAAATCCTTGAGGAATTGCCACACTGTCTTCCGCAATGGTTGAACTAATTTACACTCCCACGAATAGTGTAAAAGCAGGATGTTGTGTTTTCATTTGCAGTTTCCATTTCAAGATATTTTCCAATGTCCCTTGTGATTTCTTCTTTGACCCACTGGTTAAGAGTGTCAATTTCCACATATCTGTGCATTTTCAGGTTTTCCTTCTGCTATTGATTTCCAGTTTCATAACATTGTGGTTTAGAAAAGATATTTTGTATGATTTCAAACTTCTTAAAATTGTGAATACTTGTTCCTAATGTGTGTTCCAGCCTGGAGCACATCCTGTGTGCCCTTGAGAGGAACATGTAACCTGCTGTCGGTGGTGACAAAGACTCCTTACCTAAATGTCAGTCTGATTCCTCCAGCCTTCTAGGCCTCAACCTTGGAGTCGGTCCTTGTCAGGCCTCCATCACTCAGTTGTAGCAGAAATCTTCATAAGTCAATGTCGAGGATCCTCATCCCCACCCTCAGTATCTGATCACCCTCTATATTGGCTCAAATTCTTCACCCACCCCCACCCCAGGTGACACCTGCCCACTCTAACCTGCCTTCGACGAGGGAGAATCCTGTTACATCCGATGGGGGAGAATCCTGTTACTTCCGATGAACCAGAATCCCTCTGCACCCCTCACGTGTAATCCCTCTGCCTGCCTCTGTAATTTTTCACCAGCTGCCCCCACCCTGCTCCTGGCCATGGTCCCTACTTGTCCATGCTGTATTCAGAAGTGAGTCCAGTCCCACACTGAGGGCTCTTTCCCCAATTGCAACAGCTCCTGAACAAAATCTGTCTTCACTGCTTTAACTACTGTCAGGCGTGTTTTTTTTTTAAATTGGGAAGAGGATGGTTTTGAATATTCACACAGACACATATAACTGTGCCAGTGCCTACACAGGCTCTTTTTGGGCTAATCTGTCAGCATTTGCAGATAAAAATGGTACTACGTAACTTTACCACGAACTAGTTAACCCATCACATCTGAACAAAAAGTCAATGGTGACCTGCAGCCAATGCTCTGCTGGGCCTTTCTAGAGCTCCAGGGGTCGGCAGGAGCTGTGGGCCCCAGCAAGATGTGACATTAAACTGAAGCTCTTGATGGTATTTCTCTCACATTGCTGAAATGACCTTCTGGAAGAACAAAAGGCTCATTGATTGCTTCTTGATTTGACAAAAAATAAGCCATTTAAAAAAATTTCAGGACAAATAATTTAAACAGACATCCCTTAAAAGAAGACATACAAATGCAACAGGTATATGAAAAATTGCTCAAAATAACGAATCATCGGAGAAACGCAAATTAAAAGCACAATGAGATATCACTTCACATCTGTTAGGCCATTGATGGATGCACACTGTGGGCGGGAATGTAAAATAGTACAGTGACTATGGAAAACAACATGGAGGTTTCTTCAAAAATGAAGAGTGGATCTACTATGCGATCCAGCAATCCCACCCTGAGTATTATCCAGAGGAAATGAAATCAGTATGTTGAAGAGATATCTGCACTCCCACGTATACTGCACAGCATTATTCACAATAGCCAAGATACAGAATCTACCTACGTGGCCATCCATGCGAGGAAGGATAAAGAAAATGTGGTGTGTGTGTGTGTGTGTGTGTGTGTGTACATACCCCATGGGATAATAGTATCCAATTACATATAATAAGATACTACTGAGCATTAAAAAAGAAGAAAATTGGCAAGGCACCCCAGTGGCTCACGCCTGTAATTCCATCACTTTGGGAGGCCAGGGTGGGCAGGTCACCTGAGGTCAGGAGTTTGGAACCAGCCTGGGCAGCATGATGAAACCATGTCTCTACGAAAAATGCAAAAATTAGCTGGGCATGGTGGCATGTGCCTGTAATCCTAGCTACTTTGAAGGCTACTGTGGGAGGATCACTTGATAACTGGGAGATCAAGGCTGCAGTGAGCTGTGATAGTGCCATTGCACTCCTGCCTAGGCAACAGAGCAAGGTCCTGTCTCAAAAAAAAAAAGGTTAAAATTGGTTTAAGAGAAAAGAAGGGGTGGTGGAAAAAGAGAAAAAAAGAGAAAGAAAAACACAAGAAAAGAAACCATTGATAGACAACAGGCATATTTTAAAAAGAACTTAAGTAGGATTTCTGGAAATAAACATATAATCATTCACATTAAGTACTCATTGGGCAATTAAACAGAAGATGAGATGTGGCTGAGAGAAAATGTACCACAATGAAAATATGAATACATGGAAATGTTGAAAGTTAAGAAACATGAAAGACACAATTTTCCAGAATTGATAAGATACTTATCTTTAGATAGAAGAAGCATATGGAATCACAAGAAAAATATAAAAATAAACACATATGTAGACATTGTGGTGAAATGGCAACAATATTGTGGAATCACTTAAGTGGGAAAAGATAGATTAAAGATACAGGAACTTAGCTTTATAAAAGAAGTTAGATGATCATGAAATAAGCACTGAGGGAAAGAAACTGTCAATGCAGGCTTTCATACCCAGATAAACTATCATACAAGAAGGAGGAAACAGGGATTTTCAGAAAAGCAAAAACTGCACAGATCACCTGGCAATGTCAGCAAATAATTTTTAAAGGAAGGCAGAAGAAAAGTGATCCCAGATGTAGGGTCTGGAATGCAATAAAGTATAAAGAGAAAATGAACTGGTAAGCATAGAGAAAAATCTATGTATTTACCATAAAAATAAAAACAATAGGATGGGATTCAGCTCTGTCTGCTCAATGCCATTGTGCAGAGAAGCACCCTAATGCATAAGCTTTTGAATGCTGTAAAATGTAGTAGCTTAAATTAAATGCTACTTTTTCAGAGGTGAATTAACAGACAGTCTGGTGAAATTCAAAAGCTTTTTGATGTATAAAACTTGATAAATGGAACTATTCCATCAATACACAAAGGTATAACAATGTATCTAGATGGATAATATGTAACTTCTGCACGGGTCTCTGCTTAGTAAATATATCACTGTATGCTGATCAGAATTTTGCTCCAATAAAGGAACATAAAGATTAAAATAAATTGGCCATTTTGGGGAGATATAAAAAAACAAGTAACTAAAATATTGAATGAAAAGAACATAAGATGGAAGTGGGGTGAATAGGCTGAGGCGTTGTATGGCTCTTGTTTTGTTCAGAAAAAGGGTAGAAATAGTAATTGTAGATTTGATGCATGCGTGAGAAACTGAAGATCCGCCACAAGTGTTAGAGAAACAGCATTTAACTTCCAAGTAATACCCACATGGGAACAATCACCATCATGGTCAGGATCTCTGGGGGAAAATTAAGCCGGTAGGGGACCGCAGTGGGGTGTAATTGTATTTACAGACGTCACTTCTTTAGCAGGCTCCAGGTATGTTGGTGCCTGTTGTTCTCCATACCCCTTTCATAGGTTTGAAATATTTCTTTAAAGTAGAATTCAACAGTTTTTAGTTTTGTTTTCCATAGCAGTGGTTCTCAACTGGGGTTGACTTTGCCCCCTCTATCCCTGCATCGTCTCCTCAGAGGAGACACTGGCCATATCTGGGGACAGTCTCCTCATCACAGCTAGGGTAATACTGCTGGCGTCTAGTGGGAGAGGCCAGGGATACTGCTGCACCTTGCAGTGCAGAGGCCAGCCCTCCCACTGTGAGGAGTTACCCAGTCCAAAACATCAGTAGTGCTGAGCTTGAGAAACCCTATCCTTTAGGATAAGAATATGCTTTTTTTCTTTTTTTTGAGACGGAGTCTTGAGCTGTCATCAGGCTGGAGTGCAATGGCGTGATCTCAGCTCACTGCAACCTCCACCTCCTGGGTTCAAGAGATTCTCCTGCCTCAAAGCCTCCTGGGTAGCTGGGACTGCAGGCAGATGCCAATATGCTCAGCTAATTTTTGTATTTTTTAGTAGAGATGGGGTTTCACCATGTTGGCCAGGATGGTTTTGATCTATTGACCTTGTGATCCGCCCGCCTTGGCCTCCCAAACTGCTGGGATTACAGGTGTGAGTCGCTGTGACCAGCTATGTTTTTTTCTCCTCTATTTAAAAATAAATGAAAAAGGCTGAGTGCAGTGGCTCACACCTATAATCCCAGCATTTTGGGAGGCCGAGGTGGGCGGATCACGAGTTTGAGACCAGCCTGGCCAACATAGTGAAACCATGTCTCTACTAAAATACAAAAAATTAGCTGGCCATGGTGGCAGATGCCTGTAATCCCAGCTCCTTGGGAGGCTGAGGCAGGAGAATCACTTGAACTCTAGATGCGGAGGTTGCAGTGAGACAAGATCGTGCCATTGCACTCCAGCCAGGGAGACAGAGCCAGACTCTAAAAAAAAAAAAAAAAAAAAAGAAAAAAAAAAAGAAAAAAAGAAATGAAAAAGCAGAAATGATAACACATGGGGACTTTTTTTCCAGTACTTTTCATGTACATAATTAGTTTCAGAAAGTAAAAATGCTTGATAAAGTCATCAGGAAAATCTCCAACTTCATAAATGGGCAGTGTAATATTTTAAGTGTTAAAAATTAATCTTTGGTTGATTGCTAAAGTGGCACGAACATAGCCACAACTGTGGTGGGATGCTCTTGACTGGAGTTTCTTTATAAGATGAAGTTTCCAAGAAAATTAATTGCTGTCAGTTTCTCCATCTTTAAGAAAGGGACAAAAAGGTAACTGATAAAGAAGCTGTTTCTGTTTTCTTGCTAGTGGAACATTAGTATTCGACAGCAGTACTGTACTAAATTCTGGGGCTGCTACTGAAATGTCATTAAATTTCAACTTTACACATCTGGCATGCTGCCTAAATGCAGCTCAGTGTGTTAAAGCGTAGATTACAGTCCAACAAATCAATGCTCTCGAATTGTGGGTTTATGTAAACCTGCAATTAAAAACAGTGTGCAATCGCTTTCTTTGCCTACCTGATGAGGGGAAGAGAAGCAAGCTATTTCTTTCAGGGTGAAGAGGTGAGAATGCCAGCTTATTATAGGAGCATTCCTTGGCACATGCTTTAAGAAGTGGCTTTTGATAAAGGCAGTTTCTGCCTGGGCACGGTGGCTCATGCCTGTAATCCCAGCACTTTGGGAGCTGAGGCAGGGTAGATCACTGATGTCAGGAGTTTGAGACCAGCCTGGGCAACATGGTGAAACCCTGTCTCTACTAAAAATGCAAAAATTAGCCGGGGGTCGGGGTGCTCACCTGTAACCCCAGCTACTTGGAAGGCTGAGGCACAAGAATCACTTGAACCTGGGAGGTGGAGGTTATAGTGAACTGAGATTGCACCACTGCACTCCAGCCGGGGTGACAGAGGGAGATTCCATCTCAAACAACAACAACATAAAAAAAAATTCTGTGAGCATTTGTGGGTACGGGGGAAAGGCCAAGAAAGGAGGCAGTAGCCAGGTGCGGTGGCTCATGCCTGTGATCACAGTACTTTGGGAGGCTGAGGTGGGTGGATCACCTGAGGTCAGGAGTTAGAGAT
>NW_022437030.1:263644-287589 GCF_009761245.1 Sapajus apella
AAGAACACCACAGGGCTCCTGAGGAAAGGCAGGTCCTTCTCCCACTTCTGCAGAAGAACAGCTCAGAGAGGTCCTTCCAGAAGCAGAGACTGCCATCTAGCAATTAAAAATGGCTGGATGGGGAGGAACAGAAGCTCATTTGGTGGCTTTCTTGTAGATATCAGAGTATAGGGAGGTGCTTCCAAAGTAACAGGCATCATCCTATTTCTAGTGGGAAAGATCTGACAGATTCATATTAGAAAAGGACTTAGGTGGCTGTCAGCCAGCTATTGAAAACAATTCAGAAAAAAAACTTTCCTGATTTGGTCTTTTAATCATTTTGGCCAAAGCAAAGTAAAAAGGAGCATTTCCTTCCAGGAACTCTTATTTATGTATCTATTTTTATCATAATAGAAAAATCTCCATATACAACTGCTTTGGCTACACTTCTCATCTTGGGGGTAGAATGGGTTCTAGACACAAAACGCTTTTCTTTCTTTTCTCAGTGACACATCTGCCTCCTTTTTGTTGTGTTGTTTTGTAAATCAGTTGTCCCAAGAATCTTCTCAATGATAGAGCTGTAAATTACCCATGCCATCTAGGAAACCCAGTGTTAATATTATATGATTGGAAATATGAAATAATATAGAATCAGAATAAAAATTTAATCCTTTATTCATTTTTAGATAATTTCATCTTACTCAAAGGAGATTTGGTAAGTGACTTAAAAGGAACAGCATTGAAGAGTTTAATTGTAATCTGATTTACATTTCAAATACAGAATCATCAAATTTCAGTATCTTTTGCTGTCCTTGAGAGAGAAAATGTGTTTGATTAAGTGTTTTTATTTAAGATAAGACTAAGCTGACAGGTGCTCATGAGGGAGAAAGAACAGTTCTTAATTCAGTTCTTCAGGTGGTGCCAGAATCATTAAGATGCTGAAATTCACATTGTCAGTTTTCTGCAAACATATAATACCATGTTAGATCTTCCTCAACTAGTTTTACCTCAGGAATGCTGGAGAGATATGCCATTGTCTTCTTTTTTAGTTTTGTATTAGTTATCTGTAACTGCATAAAAAATTATCCCCAAATTTAGCACTTAAACAACCATGACCTTGGTTTCTTTGTCTCTCACAAGGCTGCAATCAAGGTGTTGGCTGCAGTCACCTCAGAGTTCCACTGGGGTGGATCCCCTTCCAAACTCATGTATTGTTGGCAGGATTCAGTTGGAATGACGGCCTCAGTCCCATGTTTGCTGTTGGCTGGAAATCTCTGCTTCTTGTCACATGGGCCTTTCCAAAGAGCACCTCACCTTCCAAGCAGGAAAGCACAAAAGTAAGAGTGGGCAAGGAGACAGAAGCCAGAGTCTTTCTGCCACCAAACCTCAGGAGAGCTCTCTCCCTTCTTCCATGTTCTACTCTTTAGAAGCAGGTCATTAGGTCCAGCTCACACCCAAGGACAGGAGGTCATACAAGAGTGCACACCAGCGGGCAGGCATCACTGGGAACCATCTTAGAAGCTGCCTACCACTAGCTTTGTTGTTTCAGACGCAAAGCTAATGACTGGGGAAGTAAGACCGCCTGTATACGATGCATCTGAAAGGCACAGGGCTGCATATCAGCACCAGTTGCACATTTACTATCTGTTCCTTATGCTTATTCTCAGAGCAAAATTTTCTTATGAGGTATACACACAACAGTGATAAAATAACTCAAGGGTACAGAAAGAACTCCCCTACTATTTACATGATTATTTTTTGGTTCAAAATTTGTGAATACTTCTCTGAAACATCACTTAGTAGGACCAATATTATCAATGGAAGAATAAAACAAGATTTGAAAAGCATGGTTGAATACCTAGATTTCTGATAAAAATTCCCTTTAGCAATCAACAACTACTCAAAATGTTTGAACACTTCCCAGCTCTTTGGGAGGCCAAGGGAGGAGGATTGCTTGAGCCCAGGAGTTTGAGACCTCATCTCTAAAAACAAAAACAAAAACAAAAACCCCAAAAAATCAGATGGGCCAGGAGCAGTGGCTCACACCTGTTATTCCAGCATTTGGGAGGCCTAGGCAGGCAGACTGCTGGAGCTTAGGAGTTCCAGGCCAGCCTGACAACACGGCAAAACCGTCTCTACAAAAATAATTTAAAACAATTAGCCAGGCATGGTGGTGCATGCCTGTAGTCCCAGCTACCTGGCAGACTAAGGTAGGAAGATCTCCTGAGCCCAGAAGGTCGAGGCTGCAGTGAGCCGAGATTGTGCCACTCCACTCCAGCCTGGCTGACAAAGCAAGACTCTGCCTCAAAAGAAAAAAGTTTCAATGAAATATGTACTGGTGGCCAGGCGCAGTGGCTCACGCCTGTAATCCCAGCACTTTGGTAGGCTGAGGAGGGCGGATCGCCTGAGGTTGGGAGATTGAGACCAGCCTAACCAACATTGCAGAGTATGACAAAGCTTGGAGGGTAAGAGGACTTTTAAATAACACCTGTTTCTTGATCCTAAATAACACAAAGTACAATTGCTCTGTAACTATTTCCAGAGACAGACCAGTGATAACTACTTTCTTCCTTTGTGCCCTGATCTGTGCCTGATGCTTGTGAAACTCACAAGAGTTTCCGCCTTCTTTTGCTCCCTACTTCATGTTCACCTGTGTTGAGGTCTACTCATCCATGTTTCCAGGCTGTGCTATGGCTTGTGCACTGTGCACCCTGAAAGGACAGCTTGGCTCTGCAGCCTGCTCTACGCCAGTCCTCATTGCTTCTTCAGTGACCAGATGCAGTAGACTGGATCCTGCAGGCAACCTGGGACAAAATGTATTTTTTTTCTTTAGTTCATCTTCCCTTGAAGATTAATTAATTTGAAAGCATAAAATGGTTCCCAGTGTAAAAAAATAAGGTTGCACTTATTATCATAACTATGATCATTTTATTTTGGAAGCTACTAGATAGGAAATGCCAACTTTTGCCCTGGAAAGAAATACAGATTCTGTGGGCACAAGTGATCTAAATTCTTTGCCAATTCTAGACTTTAGAAATTGAGGCAAGCAAGGAAATCATAACAAGTTTTTAATTATAGTTCGAGAGTCAGAATTCTTTTCTGTAAAATGCCAAATCTAGGATTAAGCAGATGAGAATTCTCATGTGGCCTGGAAGTTCACCTCTAATAAAAATCTACTGCTTTAAAAAAAATTTACACTAGACAGTGCATACTAAACATGCACCCTAGTCATTAGCTTTCTAGGCTTTTGTAGTCATTAAACCAGTTGCAAAAATACATTTTTAAAAAGTTAATAAAGGAAAGTAAATTCAGAGGTTTGAATTATTAGCAGAGGTATATAAAACGTAAGTGATTTTGCAGAAAGCTAAAAAAGATATCCAAGATAATCTTGTCATTTATAGTGGCTCGAACTCCAATCATTCTCCAAACTCAAGAGATATGGCACACAGATGTTTGATTTCTAGAATGTACATTGTCTCCTTTAGATTTAAAAAAGATCAGAAAAGCAAAAACATGGGAGTTCTTCCTGCCTAGTATCAAGCCTGTATCCTGCTAACAAACATTGCTTAGTAAGAATTCACAGGTGCCAAGGAATCATGGCAACAAAACTGTAGAACACAGTGTTACATACATTTAAAGAAAAGGGAAAATATAATGCATTGAAAAAAATATAGAATAAATTACATTTCAAATCAGAATGACTGACAAGCTTACATGGAACATCTGGGCTGCTATTTAGAAGTGCTCGACTTTTAAAACCTACAACTGACAAAAGCAGGAGACAGCAAAAAAAAGAAAGTACTAGGCTAGTTCTTGAGACACTGGTGCTCACTTCACTTCTGTGGGTTTCAGTCTTCTCATTAATACACGTGGACAAGATAGTCTTTCTTGGGTCTTCAAAAACACCAGAAACTCGATGATCCTTCTGGGTCTAATCAGTGTGATTCAAGGAATATTATTTTTAAGACTTGCAATAAAGTGAGATGAACATAGTGAACCCCATTTTGCAATAAAAGCATAATCTCCTTTGAGAATTATTCCTGAAATCACAACCAGGCTTCTCCCGTCCCCTCTTATCAGGGAACACACTCCTGAAACAGGGAAGCATCTTTCTCATCAGACTTTGGAAGAACCATACAAATGTTCAGAGGCAGACTTTCAGGAAGTTCTTTTAAAGTCTAACAATTCTATGAAACATGACAAAGACACTGATATAAGAGCTGCTGGGTTAAAGGAGGCTTTTAAGTCTCCTTTGTGATGTGAAATGTGAACATTCTTTGCTTTTTGTTAAACCTTTAGATTGACGCTCTCCCCACACACCTTATTCCTACATACTTTAGGAATATCTTACATACTTTAGGAATATCTTACATACTTTAGATGTTGGGATTAGTAGGTTTCCTGCAATAGATCTGTGGGCACTTGGGGGATGACATGGTGAATTGCAGATGGAAGATAACAGTGACAATACTATACAGGTATCCTTAATGCTGTTTCTGAATTGAAGATATTTACCCCTTCCAGATTTGCATTTTGTGTTAGATGTGTTTAACACTGGGGCACTGTGTGGGGTACTGTGTGTGACAGTTAATACTGTGTAATGAAGTCCACAAGATGGCTAAATTTCACGTCTTCTGTTACTAAGTTGTATGGCTTTCATTTTAGTAAGCAATTTGTAAAGTTTTCTCACTGATCTCAAAGATTAAATGCTGTATAGACAGCATTAGCATTATTCCGGCAATAATGCCTAAGACTTATTAGTTTCATTCTCACTTCTTCCAAAAGCATAGACAAATTTAAGAAATAAATGAGATCTAATGCCCATCTATGATTCAATGAAGGCATAACATGTGACAGTCCAAGGCTGGCTTAGCTATTGATCATCTGGTTCTTTAGTTCTATCCCTGACAACATAGACCAACCCCAAACCAATGTTCCTAGATGACATTAAGTTGTGCCTTCACTGGGTTAAGGGGCACCATTACAACCTCTCTCTGCATGTTGCATCCTTTTTACATTCTGGGGAAATGTTCCTACATAAAAACCCTCATGCTGTAGTTCTAGAGGAAACTAGCCCCTGCACATAAATTTGCTTTCTACTGTGAAAAGCAAAAACTGTTTTAGCAGCCAGAAAATTCAGAACCAAACTTACTGTCTAAACTTTACTTGCTACATTGACTTGTATAAAACTATGTACTTCTGTGCTATTTTACTGTTATATGTCTTCTTTAAAGATTGTATTTTGCAGGCCTCTTCAAGACCTTTTAAAAGAAAATAGAAATCAAATTTCACAAATAAAAATATAGTTACAAGTGACTATAGGTAACATAGTTTAGCATACTGTATTATTTGTTACTATAATCTAAAGATTAAAGATGGGTTTAACAGCTATTTTTAAAAATGGATATAATTTTACATAGAAAATATGCAAATTTCCCTTTTATCATTATGAAGAATGAGATTATAGTTGTTGTATTATGTATTTATTGTGCTGTTCAAATGTTGGCTGGCACAAGTTACCTACTAAAATGCTTGTTCTGAATAACTATTGAAAAAACTTAGCTGTCTCTGGTATTAGTTCATTGAATATTATGTGTATCATGTCTTTTTATGTTTCCAAGTTGTACTGTTAAAACAAGAAACTATGCTGGCTTAAAAAAACATTTAAATCATGAATACACTATGTGTAGGCCTTTCTGTCTCCTGAATATTATCTACTTTTTTTTAAAAAACAAAAGCTTTGATATAAGAAAGCATTCTGTGGCAGTATATGTGTATCATATTTAAAGTCACAATTTTCACTAATCTGAGAACATATCTATGCAATATTTAAGAGTTAATAAAATCCAGTAAAACTTCAACTTATTTCATTGAGAATTTACTACCAAAATATAGAAAACAGGAATTTACCTCTTTTAAATGGCATGTCTGTATTACTTACAATTTGATAAATGAGTTCCTTTCTGCACATATCTTAAGATCCACAACCTCAGTGGCATAAATAACATGATTAAAGGATCATGTACAATGTATATTTTAATATAGGATTTGTGTAGTGATTCAGAGCAATAAATATCACACAGTGAAAAATTTATCACAAACTAAATACAGTAACAACAGGAAAGAAAGAGCTTATGTCCACATTACCAAGGTCTTTACAATAAGTTATAGTGTCCAGGTCCAACATGGCATATTTGCATACAAAGCCGCTGATGTGAACACTGAAAGGAATCTGCCCTGTAGGTCTTTCATCTTGATTTAATAAAGTTTGTACAGTATCAAATAATATCAAAAGTCTAAAAAAACACAATGAACTTTTATGTTTATAAATTATTTTTATATACCATAAAAAAAGTCAGAAGTGCAGGTTAAAAAAAAGTGGACGTTGTTTTTCTTAAGAGCTAGAAAAATGTCCTGTCCCAGGTAAGAAGCCATCTCAAGGCTCACCCAGTTTCTAAAAAATTCCCTTTAACTCCATCCAACCTTGGTTACCATATGCGGTAAGCAAAACCAATAGAATGGGAGCTATGTAACAATCTAGCAAAGAGAAACATTGCAAATATATGTAATTATAGGCCTCTCCCAAAGTGAATGAAATGACTGTTTGCTGGAATGAATGGGCTATCACTGAATGTGACCATACTTGGGAAACTTCAAAGGCTTGCTACAAGTTTTTATCTTTTTCGCATTTTTAGTCACAGCTGGCAATGGTACATATAATCCAGGATTATGAAATTTTCTAGTATAACTGAGAAAAAATTTAATTGAAAGGTGATAAATCATATCATCTACTACTTCTCACAGAAAATAAGGACTAAGGGCCCAGTAATTAAAAGGCAGAAGTACAGAGATTAGTCAAGAAGAAACAGATGGATGAAATACAACTGGGTCTTAATTGGCACAGTAACTAGCTGTATTTTGACACATTCAAGAAGAAATGCCTATATTGAAGTATGTGGTACATTAACCACTTGTATTTATATAAGAAACTGAAATGGTAAAACTATGGGCTTATAAAACATCAAATCTGGAGAAAAGAAAAATAAAAGGAATGTAAAGAAAAATCTTAGTTTATTGTAGGATCAAAATATTGACAGAGCCGTATCAGTCAAGAGCAGTATTCCTCCTGCTAAAACGAAAAGGCAGCCTGAGCCTGGCTCCATCCAACCACCTCTTCCAATGCTCTTTAACTGGGTGCTTTCTATAAATGACACAAAGCAATAGATGATGATTATTGTTCACACTGAATAGAGTAAGTTCCTTGATTGGTTTAACATATATAGACTGCCTGAAAGAATAAAAACATCACCATAATGATAGGTTAATGGTAAATCAAGGTCTTCATAGCTGTGATGGGAGAAAAGGGTTGGCTGCTGGAAACAGTATGGTGTCCAGGAGGCTGCATACATACACACTTAAGAATTCACATCACCTTTAGCAGAATATTAGAAGTCAATGGATATGGATGCTTGTGCAGAATCTTCTCGCCCCCTGACATAAATTTCACAGGGAATCTCCTCCATTACTCGGTCTTCTAGGGCCTGCTCAGGGCAGTCGTGTCCCTGTTTGAAAGTGTAACTACTTTTCTTGAAGGTGCTATTAAATGTTTTCATTGGCTGTGGTTGTGCAAAGTCATTTCGGAAAGGAAGTTCCATGGAACTGAGGTTGTTCCTGCTTTGTTTGACGCTGGAGGCCTGCGACCCACAGTGGTGGTCGTGAATGCAGCGGGAGGCAGTGGAGGAGCGCCGCATCTTCTGGTAGTTGTCCAATTCTTCTGACAAGTCTGCCAGGTCTGCAGAAATCTCTTTGTCCCTTAATGAAAACAGTTCATAATGAGGAGGATCAAACACTTCTTGGAACCCGGTTTTATTAAAGGCAGTTTTGCAAGCCATGACCTTTTTTCGAGGCTGTTTCACTTGTACTAAAATGGAAATAATGAGAAGGACCAAGACAATCCCTGAAGTAATGCCAATAATTGTCCCATGAGTTTTAGTAATTTGCTCAAAGAGTCCTGCTTTTTTCTTTTCTGTAGAAAGAAAATGAGAAATGTTAAGTTTTCAAAATACATTAATATGAATCCTGGTACAAATCAGTAAGGTATTTTTAGGTAAAGCAGAATACTTGGGCCAAATATACTACAGACAATGCATTTACAATTAGGTTTTTAAACAAAACAACTCTATTATAATTTCTTGTTAAAAGTTACCAACCACAGTATAGATAGATTACAAAAAAGATAAAGTTTGTGGTCCCATTCTTCAGAAGACACAGAAATGCACACATTCTGAAAATCAAATCAATTACATAAATATAGACTATGCCAAATAAGTACTTTTTTGCTATCAAGTTTAGCTTTCTGCTTGATGATTGGTTTGACCAACTGCCATGTTCAGGTATACCCACATCTACTGATGACCCCAGGGAGAGCAAACTAACATCATCAGACTAACCTATGCAGTATATTATCATGATCTACTGTTTTTGAATGATTACCTGAAAACACTTCATGTCAAGTATTTATGACAGCCATATCAGATTACATCACCTTTTCACAGTAAGATATTTGCTGAATTCTTACAGCCTGGGTCCCCACCCCTTGGCCATAGACAGGAACTGGGTTGCACTGCAGGAAGTGAACAGTGAGTGAGCGAGCTCTGTATTTGCTGCCGCTCCCCGTCACTCGCATTACCTGGAGCTCTGCCCACTGTCAGATCAGCAGTGGCATTAGATTCTCACAGCAGCAGGAGCCCTATTGTGAACCATGCATTTGAGAGACATAGGCTATGTGCTCCTTAGGAGAATCCAATGCCTGATGTTCTGTCACTGTCTTTCATCAGCCCCAGATGGGACTGTCTAGTTGAAGGAAAACAAGCTCAGGGCTCACACTGATTCTACATTATGGTGAGTTGATAATTATTTCATTATATACAACATAGTAATAAAGTGCACAATAAATGTAATGCACTTAAATCATCCTGAAACCAACCCTCTCGACCCACCCCTGTTCCATGAAAAAATTGTCTTCTATGAAACCAGTTATTGGTGCCATAAAGGCTGGGGGCTGCCGTCTTAGAGGATAAAAGGTAGATCACCTTTAGTTCTGAGACAGTCATCTGACAACCAGCTTGCAGACATTCAACCATCAACCACAAGCTGCATTCATCTTTCAGTGAGTACACACTGGGAATATAGCTTAGGAAATGTTGTGAAATTTAAAAAAGCAGTTCATAGAATGTTTCTGTTTTTATGTTGTAAGACTGAATCTGCAAGTTGATTTTTATTAAATAGTGTTTCCACATAATGCAGGCTAACCTCTAAATTATTTTGACAACTAAATAATGCTTACAATACAAATGACAAACTTCAACAACAGTAGCAAAATAAAGGCAAGGCATACCACGATACACTTTTTTTTTTTTTTGAGACAGAGTTTCACTCTTGTTGTCCAAGCTGGAGTGCGATGGCACATTCTCAGCTCACTGAAACCTCTGCCTCCTGGGTTCAAGCGATTCTCCTGTCTCAGCCTCGCGAGTAGGTGGGATTACAGGCGTACGCCACCACGTTCGGCTAATTTTTTTGTATTTTTAGTAGAAACAGGGTTTCACCATGTTAGCCAAGCCGGTCTTGAACTCCTGACTTCAAGTGATCTGCCCACCTGGGCCTCCCAAAGTGCTGGGATCTATAGGCGTGAGCCACCGCCCCCGGCCATAATACACTTTTGAACAACTTAACAGTTTGTAGACAAAAATGCTTTTGTTTAGAGTATTTTTCTTTGCTTTCACCGCATCCCAGGTCTATAATCCATTTAAAAGAACATTTATATGTTTGCATTTCTGCCAAAGCAACTATGCTAAGCACTGTTGTAGAAAATAACATTTTAAGTGTTTCCTAATGAAGGGCAATAGTTACTCTTTTCTCAAAAAGGCTGGCCTTTACATCAAACTCACCTTTACAATGATTTTCATCCCAAGGGTATGCACAATTTTGGACACCATTACAGACTAAAGAATTATTGATGCACATGTTGCTATGGCAAAAGAAAGTGCTGCCCGTGCAGGGAGCTGCAGGAAGAGAAAACAGTGTTGCAAAGAGCAGGCATAACACCCGATTTTGATTTATTTTATACGTAACAAATCCAACTTTATCAGAACACTTTCTTACTTCAACGGCCTTTACTTGAATAAACTCTGTACTATTCAAACAATAAGACAAATGTCAATATTCTCTGATGCTGGCTCATTCAAACTTTTTCTTATGCTAGGCCCCAAAAGGTCATTTTTAATGAAATGATAACATGAATGCATTTCCAATGGTTCTTATGGAACCAGTATACAATCTGGTAAATTTTTTTTCAAAACTTTGAAAGACAATGTTGGCAAGGATGTAGAGACACTGGAACCTTTCTGCACTGCTGGTGAGAATATAACATGGTGCAGCCGTTATGGAAAATTGTCTGGAGACGTCTCAAAAAGTTAAGTAGAATTACCTTACGATCCAGCAATTTTACTTTTAGCTATCTACTCCAAAGAACTGAAAGCAGGAACTCAGTTACTTGCATACCAATGTTCACAGCAGCATTATGCATAATATGCAGAAGGTGGGAACAAACAAAATGCCCATTGATGGGTGAATGGATAAACAATGTGGCATCTACAAGACAATGGAATGTGATTCAGTCATAAAAAGAAATGAAATTCTGAAACATACAAGGACGAAGCCATATATTTCACTTAGCATAATTATTTATAGTTATATATTATCGTATGAGAAATACCATATGATTCCACTTATTGAAGTACCTAGAAGAGGCAAATCCATAGAGACAGAAAGTAGAAGAGGTTACCAGGGGCCAGAAAGAGGGAGGAATGGGGAGGTGATGTTTAATGGGTGCAAAGCTTCAGTCTGGGAAAACAAAAAAGTTCTGAATATAGACAGTGGTGATGATTGCACAATAATGTGAATGAATGTTACTTAATGCCACTGAACCGTATAGTTAAAATGGCTAAAATAATACATTTTGTTAAGTATATTTTACCCATAATAAAAGAAATCCACTCTTCTGAATTCAAAAAAATTGCTTTTTTTAAAAAAATGTCCAGGAGAGGAAAGGAAACTTTATTTTTTATATGTATGTATGTATTTTTTTGGCAGGGGAGAGGGGGAAGTCTCCCGCTGTCACCCAGGCTGGAGTGCAATGGCATGATCTTGGCTCACTGCAACCTTCGCCTCCCAGGTTCAAGCAGTTTTCCTGTCTTAGCCTCCCAAGCAGCTGGGATTACAGGCATGTTCTGCCATGCCCAGCTAATTTTTGGTATTTTTAGTAGAGATGGGGTTTTACCCTTTTAACTAGGATGGTCTTGATCTCCTGACCTCGTGATCCACCCATCTCAGCCTCCCAAAGTGCTGGGATTATAGGCATGAGCCACCGTACTTGGCCCAAAAAATTGTTTTAAAGACACTAAAGGTATATATGACACTAAAAGAATATAAACCATGTAACTTCCTACTTGTTTAAGTTGTTCTTTCAGCCTGGAATGGCTCTGTTTCTCTTTGTAGCGGCCACCTACTCATCTTTCAGAATCATCTCAAATGTTACCATCTGTGAAAATCCCCTTACTTCTCCTGGGTAGCCAGTCACTCCTGTGTGTTCCTGTCACGCTCCACATACTCCACTACTTGGCACTTCCCCTTGTGTATGTAAACCTTTGTTAGAATGGATTATTATTATCAATGTGCTTACTTCTGTTAGGAACTAAACTCCTAGCTTGGAGGCAGGAGTCCAACAGAGTAGTATTAAGTATTTCAGTGTAAAGAAACAAACAAAACATCTGAAAGTCAAGAAATGAGACAGCTTATTATTTTCCCATTCAACAAGATTATAGTACAACAGAAGCTGAAAAACCTTAGCAATTTTTTTCTCACTCTGTTGCCAAGGCTGGAATGCAGTGGCACCATATCAGCTCACTGCAACCTCCACCTCCCAGGTTCAAGTGATTTTCCTGCCTCAGCCTCCCCGACTAGCTGTGACTACAGGCACGTGCCAACACACTCAGGTAATTTTTGTATTTTTCAGTGGAGATGAGGTTTTACCATTCCGCCAGGCTGGTTTCAAACTCCTGACCTTAAGTGATCTGCCTGCCTCAGCCTCCCAAAGTGTTGGGATTACAGGCATGAGCCACTGTGCGTGGCCCAAAACTTAACAGTTTTGCCTTCTGAAATTGTAGCTGGACAAAATGTATTTTCTGTCTAAAAGATTCAATACTTTTGATTTTCAGAAAATATTTGCTACATCAAGGAGGGAGAATTGAATATTGCTCTATATTATGCTAACATACCTCAAATATTTTTTATATTTTCTTTCAGGTTTTTCAAGATACAATTAGTATCTAAAATTTTACTTGACTAATAAGATTTTTTCTAAATATTATCTTTCTCTTAATAAATATGTAATACAACAATTTTTAAAACAGCCATGAGTAGTATTTTTTTCCCCTCCAAAGAGAAGACTCTTTAGAGAGCAGTCATGAAAGTTTGGCATATCTGACCACATTCTCCAATTGCAGTACATTATCAGTAATAAAACTGATATTTTTTTCATCCATATGCCTTACATACTCTATTTCTCAATGGGCTGTGAACATGGGCTGGAAAAACAGGCATTTATTAGGTACCTAGATAACTCCAAAACATAATCTGACAAATGTAGGTCCATAGTGAATATCCAAAATTGCTTTGCTATTAAGAGTATGACCATAATCTCTCTTTAAGCAGAATCCCCTAAACGATATTATTCACCCAAGTTTCAGTACAACAGGTTAAAAATCTAGTCATTATGAACTAGGGTTTGCTTATCCCCTTCCCGCTCCTCACTGTAAGCCAACCTGCAGTTGAGTTTAGACTCTTTCTCTATATACAGCTCAACAGTCTTCACACTGAACTGTTAAGCTTATTCACCTGTGGAGTACTCAGCTGCTGCAGTTCAAGTATGAGAACCCCTTGGTGGCTGACATGACTGAAGAGTCCACAATAATAGCTATGAACTGTGAAGAAACTTGGGAAATAGCACCATGCAACAGAAAGTGGAAAAAACAACGAACTAGTAATCAATAAAAATAATTTCTATTGTCATTTAGTCCACATATTTTAAGATACTTAATCTCCTTGGGCCTCAGCTTTCTCTTTTAAAACAAAGGGGATGGAATACGTGTCTCTCAGACGTCTGGTTCTAAAATTTGGTGAGACTATGCAATTAGTGGTCTCAATCATGATACTTCTGTTTTACATTAAATGCAAATGATGTATATATCTAATAAGTAATTTATCCAGAGACTGTTAACCTGTCTAAATGGTATCACTAAAACCATTAAAATACTTCATGATTCTTAGATAACATTGATGGTTCCAAGGCTCATCAGAAAGACAACAGGTGTCAGTTACACAAACGTGCCATCAGACTGAGGGCAGAGGAGCAGCTGGTGGTGTTTTATTCACTTTACAAAATTAGCTAGTGCACCTACTTTCATTTGTCAAAGATATCATAAAACTGTGTTATACAAATGGGGGCACTGAATAATATTAAAAAATGGCCAAGAGAAACATACAGTATTTTTGATTTCCTCATTTTTACAAACTGGAGTTGCTGTTTTTATTTATGTACCACACTGTAATTCTATTACATATGATATAATTGTATATTATATTCTATCTAGTTCACAAAAAGGTGATGTAGGAAAGATAAATCATTTTCAAGACAAGCTGAATGAGGTAATAAACAGCACTGTGGCTCCTTGGCATTCGAATTTCATGAATAAAACTACCATTAGGTTTTAAGGTTTATCTACAGAACAATATGTGACCTCCACTTTGATGGCTCTTTATAACTTCAAAGGTGGCCTTAAAGACAGGTTTGCTGCTCTGTGTTCATCACTGATTGAGCAGTAAGAGAAAGATGTCCTCAGTTTTTATTATAAATTCTTTGCAACTGCTCTCAATATTATTTAAAGCGATTAGAAAATGGCACTGATGCTGTTCAGATTTTGTTTCATAGAAATGTGAGTTATATTTATAATTACACCCACATTAACCTTTATGGCTTTTCACTGGGTAAGCATGGCTGGTGGAAATGAGAGTCAAGCATCAGTTATTGATATGGAATATTAATGGTATACTTCAATTCAAATAATCAAATGATTGAACTAACCATCTTTATATAAATAAAAGATAACAAAAATAGTGCCAGTTATGAACTGGACTCCACTTACAGCCTGAGGACTTTCTACCTTCTGCCATTCCTCACTGCTGGGTCATGGTGTGAAAAGGAAGGGGAGGGCTGGGATTTTATGTCCCCCCCAATTTCGATGGATGTGGCAATTATGCTAAAAGACGGCTGTCCTTCAGTGAAGCCTGCAGGGGTCCCGCGGACAGTACGCCACTGAAAATCACATTACGGGTTTATTCTGACAAAAATATCTGCTGCTGCTTTCACAGTTCTAGTCCTAGAAATTATTTTCCTAAAACTGTATCTTTCTTAAAGAGTGAGGTATATATTAGTATTCAGTGCCTGGGAAGAAGCCAAATATATCCTGATTGCTATTCTGCATCATCTATTTTAGCAAAATTATTCTATTTCAGTTATATCTGCAATCTACAATGGGTAGGCATGAAGTGAATCTCTCATGCAGAATTAGCCCATTTATATAAACCTCTTCTGAAATACTAATTGTTTCCATGGGTGAAATTGTAACAATTACAAATCACTAACAGCTTAGAGGAGAACAAAAGAAATAGTTCAATAATTTGAATTAATGATAAACATGAAAAAATTTACTAATTGTAGCTCTGAAATTTGCTTTTCAAATGGAGGTTTTTCAAGCTGCCTCTTGTTTTTAAAAAACGCTGTTAAATCCCTAATTTTAATCATACAAGGGGTGGCTTTCATCTTGTTCTTGGGTAATACAGCTAAATTTGGGATATAAAGTTAAATCTATTGCAGCCTTACAATTTAAACTTATTTTTACATTCGGTGATGAATTAATATAAAGGTATCATTTGAGGCAGGATTTTCACCTGTTTATCCTATTTGTATTAAAAAAATTAGTGCATATAGAAAAAAACCTTAACTAAGACACATTAGAAAATAATTTCTCATTGTGGATATAGACCAGTGCTGACCAAAATAAACGTGAGTAAAAAATATGAGCAAGTAGCCACATTAAAAAGTAAAAAAGAAATTGGTAGAATTATTTTGACTTATTTAGTTTATTTAACCCAACATATCTGTGCAGAAAGAGTTAACATTATAGCAGGCCTGAGGGTGCTACCTTTAAAAGGTTCTGCTTGCAAGGCTGGCCCTTGGGTGGCATCCATTCTCTAACAGATAAGGGTACTTCACTGTACCTAAGCTTTATATAAAAAATATCATTTATGCCAAATACTTGCTTTCCTGCTGAGAGCCTGAAATTTTGATACATGCAAAGCAGCAGGTGCCTATGTGACCAGACCCCGATAAGAATGTAGGGTGGTGAGTCTCTAATGGTGAGTCTCTGTTTCTCTGGGCAGAAACACTGCACATATGCTATCGTATTTTTGTTCTTCTTGGAGGCAGAGTTTCACTCTGCTGCCCAGGCTGGAATGCAGTGGCATGATTCACAGCTCACTGCAGCCTTGACCTCCTGGGCGCAAGTGATCCTCTTGTCTCAGCCTCCAGAGTAGCTGGAACCACAGGCATGTGCCACTGTGCCAAACTCACTTAAAACTTTTTTTTTTTTAAAGAGATGTTATCTTATTATGTTGCCCAGGTGGGTCTCGGGCAATCCTCCTACCTTGGCCTCCCAAAGAGTGGGAATTAACAGGTGTGAGCTACTGTGCTCAGCCCATGCACATTTGCTGTTGTTGAAGAAACAGGCATGCTCAGGATGCCCCTCATGGAAAGGATGCGGTATGCGGACCTGAGCAAGGGTTGGTCCAGTCCCTGGCGGTCTCTCCCTGGCAGCTTCCTTCTGTTGTCGTCCATGCCAGCTGTGAATGCAGTACAAATAAATGCTGGGTCCTAGAGTCCTTTCAGCAAGGCACCTAACATGGGGTGCTGTTGGGAGCCCCGAAACAATTTCCAAAATACTCTCTCATTTTAACATATATTTAGCATAAAATACTGTTAGTGGGATACTTTACGTTCTTTATTTCATACCAAGCCTCTGACATCTGGGAGGCGTTTTTATAATAATAGCACATGTCAGTTTAGACAGGCCATGTTATGAGCGTTCAGAGGGTGCAAGTGGCTGGTGGACACTGGGCCAGACAGCGCAGGTGCAGAGGCTGGGCGCAAAACCGAGGGTGCAATAAGAAGGCTAAAAGCCTTGCCTATTAGCTATGTCTCTGTATAAAGCACAGGTTTGTAGTTATTTGACATAGTGAAACAGCCTCTATACAGTTTTTTAGGTTTGAAAAGTTCTCAAATTAAAAAAGTTTTAGGAACATGCTCAGGTTCTCTCCATGGTGAAGGAGTGGCGGCAGCACAGTTCACTCATGGCAAGTGCCACCACTGAGCTTCTGATGTTTCCAGCTGCCCGAGGAGCTCACCATGTCCAAAACATGACACTTTCCCCATCTTGCCTGTTCAGCTTTCAGTTTCCAAGTAAGTCAGAGTCAAAATTGTAGGTGTCTGACTCATTCTCTTAGCCTTCATTCTTGATGAGTCACTGAATCCTGTGGATTCCGTTTCCCACTCTTCTTTGTCCTCACTCCTCCAGCTTAGGTTCAGACCTCCGTGGCTTCCTGCTGTGACTATGGAAGTAAATTCCTAACTCGTCTCCACGCCCCAGCTAAGGTACCTGGGCTAAAGATGTCATTGTATAGTGCAAACTCCCTGATGCCTACAAGATGAGTCTACATTTTCCCTTTGATTATTTTTCAAAGGGCTTCATATTCCAGTTTTAATCTACCTTTCCTGCCTCCTTTCTCTGTTACTCCCTCTACCACACTTCTTGTGGTCCATCTTAGCTCTGGTTCAACATCTTTGTTCATTTTATTGCTTCTGTCTAAAATAACAGCCTCAATGAACATTTCTACCTTCAAAATATACCTACTCTCAAGGACATACTCAAAGGACCTGCACTCAAGGACCACCTCCTCCATAAATAATGGATGCTGCCTGCTTGAAAGACCTTGGATATTTAATAGGAGAACATTTTGTTTTATGTCTCAAAGGGTCTTCATCACGGTCAATCCTGCACTGTCAATATTTGCCTATGTCACCTTACCTAACTGGAAAACCCTTTAGGGCAGGTACTGTTCCATGCACGTTTGTATCTTCCTAGCATCAAACAGTAACTCATATGACAAATGTCAAAGAAATGAATGTAAAGCAGGTAGGAAGGCTGGCTGGCCAAACTGGCTTCATAACCCAACTGACCATCTGGCATCTCATGAAGTCCTTTCAAGTTCTAGACAGAAGAGTTCAGCTATGAGAAAGCCTGTACATGGTCATAAACAGTCATGATTTTAATACAGAATCCATGAAATAATATGACTTGAAATTACAAAATTGAGAAAAACTATTAATTTTCAAATTTGTCAAAAATATCTGATATCTTACTGTTATACTTTTGTATTTAGAAACTCTGTATTTGCACAAATCATATAGCTTACCATTACACCATATTCATCAGTCAGGATATAAAAGCTAAAATATTTCTCTCATGACAACAGATAAGATATGCCACTTATAATTTTTAAAAAAATGTGATGTGAACATACAAACCCAACTATATCTGTGTCTTAAAACAGTATTTTTCTTCATACAGGAGATGAATCTAAAAAAAAACAGACAGTTGGAGAGGCTAACCAGACCTGCCCAAATGTAGACTAAAGTTAAGGGCCAAATTCAAGTAAAACAATGATGGTATTTTGGAAAGCAGATTTTGCCAAAGTTACTGTAACATAATCTGCACTTATGGTAAGCAAAATAAAAAAATTAGGAAGTACTGACATATCACTTGGATTTTATTTTTTTAAACCTTAGCTAATTGCCTGAGGAGCTTAAGGAGATAGAAAGGCAAAGAAATAGAGCAGAACCAGTTTTTCCTGGTGTGAACTTATTCATTTGATTTTTCAGGAACTAAAGGAAGGTGCTTTGTTTTTTTTTTTAGACGGAGTTTTTTCACTTTTGTTGCCCAGGCTGGAGTGCAGTGGCATGATCTCAGCTCACTGCAACCTCCGCCTCCCGGGTTCAAGTGATTCTCCTGCCTTAGCCTCCTGAGTAGCTGGGATTATGGGCATGTGCCACCATGCCCAGCTAATTTTTTTTGTATTTTTAGTAGAGATTTGGTTTCATCATGTTGGCCAGGCTGATCTTAAACTCCTGACCTCTGATGATCCACCTGCCTTGGTCTCCCAAAGTGCAGGAATTACAGGTGTGAGCCACTGTGCCCAGCCTAAAGGAAGGTTTTGTTTATTTATTTATTTTTGAGACAAGGTCTTGCTCTGTCGCCCAGGCTGTAGTGCAGTGGTACAATCTTAGCTCGCTGCAACCTCTGCCTCCTGGGCTCAAGTGATCCTCCCACCTCAGTCTCCTGAGTAGCTGGGACCACAGGTGCATACTACCACCTCAGCTGGTTTTTGTATTTTTAGTAGAGACGGGATTTCATCACGTTGGCTAGGCAGGCTGGTCTCAAACTCAAGTGATGAACAAGCCTCGGCCTCACAAAGTGCTGGGATTAAACGTATGAGCCACTGTGCCTGGCCTAGGAATCCAAAGGAAGAATCCTAAAATCTGTCCTCAAAATTTCTCCACTTTTAAGTTGTGGTGGTTGTCTGTATATGAGCTACAACCTTTAATAAAAACAAGTTCCCACATGCTTACCAAATAGTGAAGATAACTTTTAAAAACTTAAGCAGTTCATAAAAACATGATCTCTGTGGTAACCACAAGAACATATCTATAAAATATATACAAAAGGAAATGTGAAGGTGATTAAAACTTGTCAATACAAAAAATCAATTAAGGAAAAGAAGGCAGTAAGGGAAGAAAGGAGAGACAGCAAAGCTATAAGACACACAGAAAACAAGTAACAAAATGGCAGAAATCCTTCCTCATCAGCAATTAGTTAAACATAAATAAACTCTCTAATCAAAAGAGGAGATTGCAGAACTGATGGTGAAAAACAAGATCTAAATATATGCTACCTGTAGGACACTCACTTTAAAGATATAAAAAAGTTGAAAGTAAAAGGATGGACAAAGATATTCCAAGCAAATAGCTGCTAAAAGAGAGCTGGGGTGGCAATACTAGTCTTGGATAAAAAAGGAAATGGTATATTAATAAAAGGGTCAATTCACCCATAAACATATATGGACTAAAAATCAAAAGAGCCCTAAAATATATGAAACAAATACTGACAGAACTGATGGGAGAAGTAGACACTTGTAGAATGGTAACTGGAGACTTCAACACTCCCATTTCAATAAAGCATAGAATGACCAGACAGAACATCAATAAGAAAATAAAGAACCTGAACACCACTACAGACCAAATGGACCTAACATTCCACCCAATAGCAGAATGTGCATTTTTCTCTAGTACATATCAGTCTCTAGAATAGATGATGTATGTTCAGCCACAAAACAAGTCTTAATATATTTTAAATGACCAAAATCATAAAAAATTTATTTTAGAATCTAAATGGAATGAAACTAGACATCAATAACTGAAGGAAAATTAAAAGATTCACAAGTCTGTGGAAATTGAACTACACACTCTTATACAACTTTTAAAGTTGTGATTTCAAAAAAGAAATCACAAGGGAAATTATAAAATATCTTGAGACAAATCAAATCCAAAACATGTCAAAACTTAAGGGGAATGGTAAAAGCAGTAATAAAAGGGAAATTTACACCTGTAAACGTTTGCCTACATTAAAAAAGAAACAACTTAGATCAATAGCTTAACTTTATACCTTAAGGAACTAGAAAAAGAACAAACTAAATCCAAAACTAGCAGAAGTAACAAAATAATAAAGATTAGAATGACAATAAATAAAATAGAAAATACAGCAAAAATAAAAAACCCCAAACTTGGTTCTTTGAAAAGATCAACAAAACTGACAAACCTTTAGCTAGAATTATTAAGAAGAAAAAACCCTCAAATTATTAAAATCAGAAATGTAACTGGAGACATTACTACAGATCTTACATATATAAAAAGAATCATAAGGGAATACTCAGAACAACTGCATGCCAACAAACTGACAACCTAGAGAAAATGGTTAAATTCCTAGAAACACACAATCAAACAAAACTGCATAATGAAGCAAAAGAAAATCTGAATAGGCCTAAAACTAGCAAGGTGATTAATGAAACAATCCAGAACTTCTCAACAACAAAAAAAGGCTCTGGACCACATGGCTTCACTGGTGAATCCCACTAAACATGTAAAGAATTAACACCAGTTGGTCGATTACTGGGCAAAAATGGCTGAACAGGAACAGCTCTGGTCTGCAGTTCCCACTGAGATAAATGCAGGAGGTGGGTGATTTCTGCATTTCTGAATACATTTCTGAACTGAGGTACCTGGCTCATCTCATTGGGACTGGTTAGACAGTGGATGCAGCCCAGAGGTGAGCAGAAGCAGGGTGGGGTGTCACCTCACCTGGGAAGCTCAAGGGGTCAGGGAACTCCCTCCCCTAACCAAGGGAAGCTGTGAGGGACTGTGTTGTGAGAGATGATGCATTCTGGCCCAGATACTATGCTTTTCTCATGGTCTTTGCAACGTGCAGACCAGGAGATTCCTTTGGGTGCCTACCCCACCAGGGGCCTGGGTTTCAAGCACAAAATTGGGTGGCCATTTGGGCAGACACTGAGCTAGTTGCAGGACTTTTTTTTTTTTTTCATTCCCCAGTAGTGCCTGGAATGTCAGAGAGACAGAACTGTTCACTCCTCTACAAAGGAGGCTGAAGCCAGGTAGCCAAGTGGTCTATCTCAGTGGATCCCACCCCCATGGAACCCTTCAGACTAAGGTCCACTGGCTTGAAATTCTCACTGTCACACAGTAGTCTGGAGTTGACCTGGGATGCTTGAGCTTGGTAGCAGAGGGGGTGGCGGGGGGAGGGCATCTGCCATTACTGAAGCTTGAGTACACAGTTTTACCCTCACAGTGTAAACAAAGCCACAGCTAAGTTCCAACTGGGTGGTGCCCACCACAGCTCAGCAAAGCTGCTGTAGCCAGACTGCCTCTCTAGATTCTTCCTTGGTGGGCAGGGCAACTCTGAAAGAAAGGTAGCAGCCCCAGTCAGGGGCTTATAGATAAAACTACCATCTCGCTGGAACAGAGCCCCTGGGGGAAGGGGTGGCTGTGTGCACAGCTTCAGCAGACTTAAACGTTCCTACCTGCCAGCACTGAAGAGAACAGTGAATCTCCCAGCACAGTGCTCAAGCTCTGCTATGGGACAGACTGCCTCCTCAAGTGGGCCCCTGACCCCCTTGCCTCTTGACTGAGAGACACCTCTCAGGAGGGGTTGACAAACGCCTCATACAGGAGAGCTCTGGCTGGCATCTGGTGGGTGCCCCTGTGGGATGAGGCTTCCAGAGGAAGAACGGGCAGCAATCTTTGCTGTTCTGCAGCCTCTGCTGATAATACCCAGGCAAACAGGTCTGGAGTAAACCTCCAGCAAACTCCAGCAGACCTGCAGCAGAGGGGCCTGTTTAGAAGGTGAACTAACAAACAGAAAGGAATAGCATCTACATCAACAAAAACGATGTCCACACATAGACCACATCCAAAGGTCACCAACATCAAAGAATACATAAATCCACAAAGACGAGAAAAAGCCAGCACAAAGAAGCTGAAAATTCCAAAAACCAGAATGCCCCTTCTCCTCCAAAGGATCACAACTCCTCTCTGGCAAGAGAACAAAACTGGATGGAGAAAAACAAACAAACAAACAAACAAACAAAAACTGGATGGAGAATGAGTTTAATGAATTGATCGAAGTGGCTTCAGAAGGTGGGTTAAAAACAAACTCCAAGCTAAAGGAGTGTGGTCTAACCCAATGCAAGAAAGCTAAGAACGTTGAAAAAAGGTTAGAGGAATTGCAAACTAGAACAACCAGTTTAGAGAAGAACATAAATCATCTGATGGAGCTGAAAAATGCAGCATGAGAACTTCGTGAACCATATGCAAATATCAACAGCTGAATTGATCAAGCAGAAGAAACGATATCAGAGACTGAAGATCAGCTTAAAAAAAATAAGATGTGAAGACAAGAATAGAGAAAAAATAACGAAAAGGAATAAACAAAGTTTCCAAGAAATATGGGACTATGTGAAAAGACCAAACCTACATTTGACTGGTGTACCTGAAAGTGACAGGGATAATGGAACCAAGTTGGAAAACGCTCTTCAGGATACTATCTAGGAGAACTTACCCAACCTAGCAAGACAGGATAACATTTAAATTCAGGAAATACAGAGAACATCACAAAGATACCCCTCAAGAAGAGCAACCCTAAGACACATAATTGTCAGATTCACCAAGGATGAAATGAAGGAAAAAATGTTAAGGGCAGCCAGAGAGAAAGGTAGGGTTACCCACAAAGGGAAGCCCATCAAGACTAACAGCAGATCTCTCTGCAGAAATCCTACAAGCCAGAAGAGAGTGGGGGCCAATATTCAACATTCATAAAGAAAAAAAATTTCAATCCAAAATTTCATGTCCAGCCGAACTAAGCTTCATAAGCAAAGGAGAAATAAAATCCTTTACACGCAAGCAAATGCTGAGATTTTTGTCTCCACCAGGCCTGCCTTATAAGAGCTCCTGAAGGAAGCACTAAATATGGAAAGGAAAAACCAGTACCAGCCACTGCAAAAAGATACCAAATTGTAAATACCATCAACACTATGAAGAAACTGCACCAACTAATGGGCAAAACAACCAGCTAGCATCAAAATGACAGGATCAAATTCACACATAACAATATTAACCTTAAATGTAAACAGGCTAAATGCCCCAATTATGACACAGACTGGAAAACTGGACAAAGAGTCAGGACCCATCAGTGTGCTGTATTCAGGAGACCCATCTCATGTGCAAAGACACACATAGCTCAAAATAAAGGGATGGAGGAAGATTTACCAAGCAAATGGAAAGCAAAAAAAAAAAAAAAAAAAAAAAAAAAAAAGCAGGGATTGCAATTCTAGTCTCTGACAAAACAGACTTAAACCAACAAAGATCAAAAGAGACAAAGAAGGACATTACATATTGGTAAAGCTGTAACAACGCAACAAGAAAAGCTAACTATCCTAAATATATATGCACCCAATACAGGAGCACCCAGATTCATAAAGCAAGTTCTTAGAGACCTACAAAGAGATTTAGACTCCCACACAATAATAGTGGGAGACTCTAACACCTCACTGTCTATATTAGACAGATAACGAAAATTAAGACACTTCAGAAAATTAAGGATATTCAGGACGTGAACTCAGCTCTGGACCAAGCAGACCTAATGGACATCTACAGAACTCTCCACCCCAAATCCACAGAATATACATTCTTCTCAGCACCACATCACACTTACTCTAAAATTGACCACATAATTGGTAGTAAAACACTCCTCAGCAAATGCAAAAGAATGGAAATCATAACAAACAGTGTCTCAGACCACAGTCAAATCAAATTAGAACTCAGGATTAAGAAACTCAAAACCACACAACTACATGGAAGCTGAACAACTTGCTCCTGAATGACTACTGGGTAAATAACGAAATTAAGGCAGAAATAAATAGGTTCTTTGAAACCAGTGAGAACAAGGACATATGTACTAGAATCTCTGGGACACAGCTAAAGCAGTGTTTAGAGGGAAATTTACAGCACTAAATGCCCACAGGAGAAAGTGGGAAAGATCTAAAATTGACATCCTAACATCATAATTAAAAGAACTAGAGAAGCCGGGCACAGTGGCTCACGCCTGTAA
>NW_022437030.1:287689-298012 GCF_009761245.1 Sapajus apella
AGATAGACTGCTAGCTGGATATTCACATGAAAAACAATGAAGTTGGAATCTTACCTTACACTGTATAGAAAAATTAACTCCAAATAGATCAAAGACCTAAATATATTACAAGACCTAAAACTATAAAACTCTTAGAAGAGAACACATGAGAAAAGCTTCATGACATTGGTTTTGTCAATGATTTCTTGGATATCACACCAAAAGCAAAGGCAACAACAACAACAAACACATTAAATTGGGCTTCATCAAAATTAAAAACCTTTATATCAAGGGAGTGAAAAGACAACAAACAGAATGCAAAAAAGTCTGCTAATCACATACACAATAAGCGATTCATATCCAGAATATGCAGAGAATGTCTACAACTTAAAAAAAAATTCAAAAGTGGGCAAAGGACATGAAGAGACCTTTCTGCAAAGAAGATATACGAATAGTCGAGAAGCCCATGGAAAAATGCTCAACATTATAATTAGGCAAATCGAAACCACAATGAGATGCCACTTTACACACATTAGGATACCTATTATCTAAAAATACGAAAAATAACAGGTATTGGTGAAGATGTGAAGAAACTGGAACCCTCTGTGCATTGCTGGTTGGTGTGTAAAATGGTGCAGTCACTGTGGAAAAGTTTGTTGGTTCCTCAAAAACTTTAACACAGATTTGCCATATGATCCAGCAATTCTACACAGCAGCATTAATCATCATTGCCCAAAGGTAGAAACAGTTAAGTGTCCATCAACAGATGAATGAATTTATAAAGAAAATGTAGCATTTATATATGGAATATTATTCAGCCTTAAAAAAGAAATTCAGATACATACAACATGTATGAACCCTGAAATGATTATTCCAAGTGAAATAAACCAGACATAAAAGGACAAATATTATATGATTCTATTTATATATTTACCTAGAATATGGAAATCATAGAGATAGAAAGTAGAATAGAGGTTACCAGGGTGGGGAAAAAAAAAAAAAAAGGGAAGGAATTGTTTCATAGGTATAGCGTCTTAGTTCAGGATGCTAAAAGTGCTCCAGACAAAGACAGTGGTGATGGCTGCACAACAATGTGAATGTACTTAACGCCACCGATTTGTACACGTAAAAGTGATTGAAGGTAAATTTTACGCCATGTATATTTTGCCAGAGTTGAAAAAAAAAAAAGCTACAACTTTCCTGGAAGGGTATTTGGCAATATCTAACTAAACTACACAACTTTTTAAACCAAACAATCCCACTTCTAGGAATTTATCCTGATGATATGTCTCCAACAATATGAAAAGATAGACACATAACATTATTCACTGTAGCTTATTTATAATTGCAAATATTGGGAATAACCTATATGCTCGTAAGTAGAAGATGAAATAAAGTTGGTATATACAATGCTCTATTATGTAGCTATAAAATAAGGATGCGCTGTATGAATTGATACGGAATGGTTTCCAGGATATACATTTTTTTTTTTTTTGAGACAGGGTCTCATTCTGTCACACAGGCTGGAGAGTGCAGTGGCCTGATCTTGGCTCATTGCAGACTCCACCTCCTGGTTTCAAGCAATTTTCATGCCTTAAACTCCCTAGTAGCTGGAATTATAGGCTCGTGCCACCATGCCCAGCTAATTTTTGTATTTTTAGCAGAGACAGGGTTTCTCCATGTTGCCCAGGCTGGTCTCAAACTCCTGACCTCAAGTGATCTGCCCGCCTTGGCCTCCCAAAGTGCTGGGATTACAGGTGTGAGCCACTGCACCTGATCAGGATACACTTTTAAGTTAAAAACATAAAGTGTAAAAGAATAATGCTGTCCTTCACATAAGAAAAAAATGGCACATAAGAAAATACAGGTGTATCTGCTCATTTGTGCAAAAAGACATCCCAATAGAGGGCAGAAATGGAAGGCAGAGAATGAAGGCGGCAAGGACACTTCTAAGTGTCCCTCTTGGGATGTGGGCTCTCTAGGAACAACAGTCATATTCCCAGAACCCCCACATAAAAACAATTTACAGTAACCACAACGTGGGGGGAGCACAAAATGAAATATAAACCAATAGCCTGAGTAACTGGAAAACAGTATTTTGACAGTAAAGATAAAGACAAAAAGAACTGTACATAAGTACTTAGTTTTGTTAGGAAATTTCTCACAGGGATATGGATTAGTGATTGTGAAGTTACTTTTTGTGCATATTAGGATAAACAAATTAATCCATTTCGGATAATTAGGTTTCTCGCTGTAAGATGAAGAAATGAAGAAAAGGCTCCTTGGAAATACGGATGGTCTAGGGCTGGGGCAGGGAAAACAAAAGTTGAGCATGGTTCATCCAGCACTGCCGTAACATAAAAAATGATTAAAAACCTATTAATTGGGTATGTCGAGAGGACAAAGGAAGCAAACTGAAGGAGTTCCCAACGGCTGAAGCTCAGGCTTTGAGCAACAAAATAATGTAACACAGAATTTTTTTTTATTGGTAAATTTAATTTTTATTTTTTAGACAGTCTTACTCTGGTTGCCCAGGCTGGAGGGCAGTAATGTGATCTCAGCTCACTGCAGCATTGACATCTTGGGCTCAGGCGATTTTCCTACCTTAGCCTCCTTAGTAGCTGGGACTACAGGCACCTGCCACCAAGCCCAGCTAATTTTTGTATTTTAGTAGAGACAGGAGTTTTACCATGTTGCCCAGGCTGGTCTCAAACTCCTGACCTCAAGTGATCCGCTGCCTCAGCTTCTCAAAGTGCTGAGATTACAGGAGTGAGCCACGATGCCTGGTCATAATAATAATATTAATATTATAACAATAGAATAAAATAAATATCCATGAGTCCATACTGATGTAATTATTAATAACTAAGTGAAGAAAAAGAAATAGTTTTTCTCACAGCAGAATTCTAATGAATGTATACAGAAGGAATGATCGAAGTGGAAAAATCATGATTAGGTAAACCCTACAGCAGTAACTGTTACAGGCAGAAGCCATCAATGGATGCTAAAATTAGTGAGTGAGAAGATATCTGCATAGTATCAGAGACTTATTAATTAGAAAGGAAAAAAATAGCAACTTTTTAGTGAAGGAAACTGGCAGACAGCACCTTAACAAAAATCAAAGTATCACAAGCAGTAAGACAAAATGATACAATCTACACAAGCAGAATATGTTAAAAAAAAAAAAAAGAAAAAAGAGTTGTCCTGAAACAGAGGCCAGAGAAGAGACAAGGGCACGAGCATCTGATAGCCGTGCTTTCTTGGATGTGCAGAAAAGGTTTGGTATTAACCTAGATTGGTGGTGGACAATCCAAAGTGCTGAATAGCCCTACAAGTTTCCTGCTCGATGCCATGCTTTTGAAAAAGAATGGATAGAATGTGCACATGGAATCGGTACTATCTGGGCAGAGAAAGAGTGCAAGATAGAATATGATGATTTTGTAGAGTGTTTACTTCGGAAAAAAACAATGAAACGTATGGATACCATCTGGAGGCAATGGGAAAAACTGATGAAAGAAGGGAAGTACACCCCTCCACCTCAACACGTGGGCAAGCGGGAGCCTCGGCCCTGAGCAGACACAGCTACTGATATCTGGAGGCCAATTTTCATGTTCTCTCTTCTCCACTGGAAAGGTTGTTTATGGAAAACCTCCTTGCCAAAGTGTGTAAAAATAAAAGTACTGCTCCCTAAAAAAAAATAATAATAATGATACCATGTACCCCTGCTTCACTGACACGATGTATTTAGAAGGGCACAACATAGTTTCTGTAGTATTCCTGACAGAAATACATAGGTTCAACAGAAATCCCTAAGAAACATCAGACAAACCCAAACTGATGGACATTCTACTAAACTGGCTAGTACTCTTGGCAATGTGCCAAGGAAAAACGCAGCCAGAGTAACTGTCACAGATGGAGAAAAGGATACTTGACAACTAAAAGCAATGTGGGAAACTGAATCATAAAAGGACTTTCCTGGCAAAACTAGAGATACCAGAATCAGGTCTACAGATTAGTTAATAATACTGTATCTGTGTTAATTTTCAGTTTTACTCTGGCTTTGAGAGATGTTGGCATTAGGAGAATCTGAGTGAACGGCACATAGGCAACTCTATCAGTTTTACAATGTTCTTTAAGTTTAATGTTATTTAAAAAGAAAAAGATCTATGGTGTATTTAAATCTTTGATGACCACAGTTTGGTGGATTCATAACTATTCACCAAGCTAAATTAATACTACTGTTAAGTTAGAAAATCTTGAAAGTGTTAAGTCCTCACTGTCTGCGATCTTTATCATTTGTTTATACCTTTATAATGAGTTTTCCAATTGATATGTTAACATGGTTTTTCCACTCATGACAGTCCATTCCAAGAGAACAGGGACGAAGATATAGCTGCTTCTACCTTCTTTGTGACTTGCACATTTTTGTCAAAAGTAAATGCTGCCTGGTATGGTGCCATGTGCCTGTAGTCCCAGCTACTTGGGAGGGTGAAGCAGAGGATCGCTTGAGCCCAGGAGTTTAAAGCCAGCCTGGGCAACAAATTAAGGTCCCACCTCTAAAAAGTAAATAAAATTAAATACATTTTAAATGTAAAAAATATTCTTGTATTAAAAAGAGCTGTAGTAAAACAAAAAGAAAATACATCCTGAAATATTTTTTAGAGTCAATGCTGAGTACATTGTGATTAAGTGAAAAATACACAAAAGATTTCAATACTAAAGGAATTTTTTACTTACGCTCCACAAAGGAAGTAAAGAGCATTCGAAACCTGCTAAGCCGACTACCTTCATCTGCCCACATTCGAATCACTCCAATTCCTGTTTTAAGCATTACATCATTGGCTACGGTGCTGCAAAACTTGGCCTTCAGGTTTTCAATAGAACTGCTTCCATCATAGACTGCAACGAAGTTTCTCTTGCATTCATTTGAGTGTTCCATTTGATAATCTAGAAACCTCAAATAAATCTGTAACATTAACACAAAAACACTGCTTTTAAAAAGATATATTAATTTGCAGTTTTCTATTTTCCACAGATAACATGGTACACTGAATAATGACAGATGACAGAAAACCATAATAGATAAATGGCTGATTACTAAATAGTTAGACTAATGATCTATTTCTTTGCTTGTCTTAATAACGGAACCATGCATTAAGAAACTCACTTTGTGTTTTGTCAATGAAGAAACTTTTTGTTTCACAAGGCATAACTATCTCACATTTTTCTCATCATAAAAGCAATCTCACGGTACTGGACAGGGGGAATAAAATAATCACTCATAATTCTATTATTTCAATAATGCATGTGATTAATTGGTGAGTTTGTTTTTCTGTACATTTAAAAAACCTGTTTTTAATTGTAAGATATATACATCCTACTTTTGCTGTAACATATAAAAATGCCTTTATCTATACTCTTAGCCTCTTCCCGGATGTCATATTATTTATTTACACAACAGCCCACTGTTCTACACAGTTGTATTATGATTTCACCTCTTAACAATATCTGCATTTTCAGAAAGGCAGACATCAACTGTACTATCAAAGGAAGCACTATTAGCAACCCCCCACTCAAATTTTATAGCTAAATGGTACTAGGTTATTTCCTAAACACACTTGACCCACTCTTGTTTGAAAATTTCCTTTAGATTGTGAACTTAGATTTTAAGCATCAATCTCCTGAAAAACCTAATGAAGTAGGTATTGTGTTTTTTTGTGGGCAGAGATGACTCTATTATTTGGTGGCAAGGATTAAACCCAGGTTGGTTTGGCTCTAAATGTACGTTCTTCCCACTCATAAGGTGCCTTACACACTCACACAGTGTTCCCATTTTGGGCTCTAGTTACTCATATGTGACTCTACAATTAAAATAAAATTTGAGTGCCTGAACAAAGATTACCTTTGAATTTCCATTTAAGACATCTAATATTAACTTCCTAGCTATTAACTCTGAGGGAGCAGTATGCACCCCCACCCTTCATTTCAAAGGGATTAATAAAAAAAAGTTATGTTATATATTCCCCTCCCCACCAAATACCTTGATGGCATAAAAGTAAGAGAAAACAACTTACAAAATATAGCTTAATTACATTTTGACTAAGTAATTTTAGTTTATTTGAAGTGACTGGTTCAGCTCTTCTGTGAGAATGGAGGAAAATTGGTAATGAAATAGGATTTGCAGTTCAAAACTTTACAAAGTATTCATGCATGTATTTTAACATAGAAGCAATGTTTTCTTAAATGTATCATCAGTTCTCATTAGTTTCCCATCACTTATATAACCCAAACCCTCTGCTCACACTCTGTGGTGGTGAGCAGTAATGCTTTAATGACTTCCCTCTTCCTCTAGACAGAGGTCTTCCAAAGGAAGGTCACTGGCTCAGTTTCATCCAGTATAATTTTTGCCCATGGCAGGCAATGAGAAAGTAACTAGGCTTGTAGAACTATGACGTAGTAGAAATATCAGTAAAATAATCATGTATGTCTGAAGTATTTACTGTCTGCTTTTCTTTTAATCTAAACAAACAGTATTATATAAGGCTATAATAAATGCTCTTGAAGACAATTTTGTTTTAAAAAATCAAGAGTTAAAGATAAATCATAGATCATAGCACTTTTCTACTGTAAATACAGATAAATATTGAAGTTAACTGTTCAACAAGTTTTTGGGAAATATTCATAACATGAATCTGACAAATTGCAATGTTAGGAGAAGGGCATAAACTACTTTTCTTTCACTCCAGATTGCATTAGAAGGGATCTTTTACTTACATCTTTTATTAAGTAAGTGGCCTAGATACCCTATCCCTATATCCTACCCAGGGAGGCAGGGCAAATTACCTGGATGGCGGGAGTTTGGTTTCTTTTTCCCTCCCTCTGTAGGAAGTGGGACTAGGTAGGCCAGTCTGCCCTGCAGACACGAGCTTTCCCTGGAGTAAGATGGACTGTTCTAGACTGAAGTGAGAGGTGGAACTGGTGGGTAAGGAGGAGTTGACAACACTAATTAGATCATCTCTCTATGCTGCTCTATTCTAGCCTTCACTATGGTAAAGAGGCTGTTCAGAGTCCCCACACTGACACTTTTATTTCTGAATTGGTTCAGCATGCCAGCAGGGAAAAGTGATGCTATTTATTAGAGCTCCTAAAGACCCCAACAGAAATGAAATCCCCAGAACGCTATTATCATGAAAAGGCCACTGATAAAAGTGGACTAAAACACTACTTATATACACCAATGCCTTCTTTTGTATATTTATTTTTTAAATATATTTTTAATTTAAAAAATAGAGACAGGGTCTCACCATGTTGTCTAGGCTGGTCTTGAACTCCCAGGCTCAAATAATCTTCCTGCCTTGGCCTTCCAAAGTGCTGGGATTGCAAGCATCGGCCACAATTTCTTTGTGACTGGCCTCTTTTGTATATTCATAAGTGAATATTTTTCTGAAGCATCACCCGTTAACGAGTTTCTCACATTGAGTATTCAAGGGTTATGGTGACTTTTAACATTTAATTTAGATTTCTTAAATAAAACCATCTAATGACACTTTTTTTTGTTTGGTTTCTTTTTTTAGACAGAGTCTCACTCTGTCGCCCAGGCTGGAGTTCAGTGGCATGATGATGGCTTTCACTGCAGCCTCCACCCCCTAGATTCAAGGGATTCTTATGCCTCAGCCTCCTGAATAGCTGGGACTACTGGGCATGCATCACCATGCCCAGCTAATTTTTTGTATTTTTAGTAGAGACAAGGTTTCGCCATGTTGCCCAAGCTGGTCTTGAACTCTTGAACTCAAGTGATCCACCTGCCTCAGCCTCCCAAAGTGCTGGGATTACAAGCATGAGCCATTGTGCCTGGCCTATTTACACATTTATTTAAATTTTAAAATTTGATTCAATTCCCATGTCAACTGTATAACTTTTTTAACTTTCAAAAAATGATTTACTTTTATTAAAAGCAATACAATATTCTCCTATAGTCAATATTCCAGGTAACACTCCTAAAAAATTTGTGAATATGGAATTATCTTTTCCTGAAATATTTCAATGAAGAGTAAGGGGATCTAATTATTATTAATTTCACTTATTTAATTCATGTATAATATTTTCATACTTACATAGCTATAAAAATATGTGGTATTGTTCCACATATTTTAAAAGCTCATACCAATTACAGAAATAAATCACTGTGTGTCCACTCTCCTACTGGGCATTTAGCTTGCTTCTACTTTTATAATTAGTTAATACTGCTGTAAACATTGTTGTCTTCTCATTATGCAACGTATGACAATTTCATTTGGGTATAAATCTAGAAGTATACTTGTGTTGTAGTATACGACCATTTTCAACTTTACCAGAGTATGCGAAATAGCTCTCAAAAATGATTGTACCAATTTATATATATATTTTCTTTTTACCGTTGAGTTATAATGAGACAATTTACACTTCTATAGCAAATTCTTTTTTTTTTTTTTTTTTTGAGACAGAGTCACATTCTGTCACCAGACTGGAGTGCAGAGGCACAATCTCAGCTCACTGCAACCTCCGCCTCCCGGGTTCAAGTGATTCTCCTGCCTCAGCCTCCCAAGTAGCTAGGACTCCAGGCGCACACCACCACGCCCAGATAATTTTTGTATTTTTAGTAGAGATGGGGTTTCATCGTGATGGCCAGGATGGTCTCAACCTCTTCACCTTGTGATCTGCCTGCCTCGGCTTCCCAAAGTGCTGGGATTACAGGCACGAATCACAGCGCCTGGCCTTCTATAGCAAATTCTTTGAGTCTGCTTGCTGTACTCAATCCACTACTCAGTCCTTGCTGCCACTTAAAGAACAAGTCCACAACCCAGCCAAATTCTCTTGTGCTGTTACTGTGCAATCAAAACCCACCTCCAGTCTTCATCCTCGGTAAGCAGTGATCTGTTCTCTGTCCTATAGTTCACTTCTTCTAGAACTTCATATAAATGAAATAACAGAGCATGTATCCTTTGAGTCTAGATATTTCATTTAGCATGATGCATATGGTTTGTCCCTTTTTATTGCTGAATAGATTTTACTATATGGATGTACCATAGTTCATCCTTTCTTTTTTTGAAGATGGAGTTTTCGCTCCTGTCACCCAGGCCGGGGTGCAGTAGTGCAATCTCAGCTCACTGCAACCTCTGCCTCCCGGGTTCAAGCGATTCTCCTGCCTCAGGTTCCCAAGTAGCTGAGACTACAGGCACCCACCACCAGGCCCTGGCTAATTTTTCACATTTTTAGTAGAGGTGCGGTTTCAACATGTTGGCCAGGCTGGTCTTGAACTCCTGACCTCAAATGATCCCCCCTATCCCGCCTCGGCCTCCCAAAGTGCTGAAATAACAGGTGTAAACCATTGCACCCAGTCTATTCTTTTAACAGCTGAAGAACACTTAAGACATTTATAGTTTTTGGTTATTACAGATAAAGTTGTTATGAACATTTACATACGGGTTTTTTTCCATGAACATAGCTTTCATTTCTCCTGGGTACCCATCCAGAAGAGACTGCTGAGTCACACAGTAACTTTATAGGAAACCACCAACCTGTTTCCCAGAGCGGCTCTATCATTTTGCACTTCTACAAGGAATGTATCAGAGTTTCAGCTGCTCTACATAGTTCCCAACACTTAGTGATTTTTCTAAATTACAGTTATTCTAACGGAGAATAGTGCCATCTCACTGTGGTTTTAATTTGCATTTTTGTAATGACTAAATCTTCTGTGGTGAAGTATCTGTTAAAATCTGCCCGTTTTATAATTGCGTTTTGTTCTTATTTTTGAGTTTTGAGTTCTGGATGAAAGAAATCTTTCATAGGTGATTTGCAATGATTTTCTCCCAGTCAGTGAGATTTGTTTTCCCACTGATCAGTATCTTTTCACAGAGAAAAGCTTATAAATCCAATTTATAAATTTTGCTTTTATTTATACTCTTTCAGTGTTGCATCTAAGAACTTTGTCTAACCAGTCAGTAAGATGTTTTCATATATTTTCCTCTAAATGCTTTAAAATTTTATATCTATGTCCATTATTTATTTATTTATTTATTTCTCGTTTATTTATTTCATTGCATTTTAGGTTTTGGGGTACATGTGAAGAACATACAAAATTGTTGCATAGGTACACACGTGGCAGTGTGATTTGCTGCCTTCCTCCCCATCACCTACATCTGGCATTTCTCCCCTTGCTATCTCTCCCCAGCTCCTCACCCCCACCGTCCCTCCCCTATTTCCCCCGAACTGACCCCAGTGTGTAGTGCTCCCCTCCCTGTGTCCATGTGTTCTCATTGTTCAACACCCGCCTATGAGTGAGAACATGTGGTGTTTGATCTTCTG
>NW_022437030.1:303012-377429 GCF_009761245.1 Sapajus apella
TTTTTGCGCTGGTTTCTTCCCATCTTAAAGGATTTATCTACCTGTCGACTTTGTAGTTGCTGGCTTTCAGATTGGGTCTCAAATCTTTCAGATTGACGTTCTGTTTGTTGATGATGAGGTTATTTCTGTTTCTTGGTTTTCCTTCTGACAGTCTGGCCCCTCTGCTGTAGGTCTGCTGAGGTTCACTCCAGGCCCTGCTTGCCTGGGGTTCACCTGCAGCAGCTGCTGAACAGTAAGGGTTGTTACCAGTTTTCTTCTTCTGCTATCTTTGTCCCAGAAGGATACCCGCCTAGTGTCAATTTGATCTCTCTTTTATGGGGTGTCTCTTTGGATATATAGGGGTCAGGGAGCTGCTTGAGGAGACGGTCTCTTCTTTATAGGAGCTCAAATGGTGAGCTGTGAGCTCTGTTGTTGTTCATTCAGATCTGCTGGGCAGGTACTTTTAGGTCTGCTGCAGCAGAACTCATAAACTGCTTTTTGTTCCCAGGTGCTCTGTCCCAAGGATTTAGGGCTTTATTTATGAGTTCCCGTTATGCTGCCACCTTCTTTTTTTTTTTTTCCTTCAGACCTGCCCAGCCCAGCAAGGAGGCAGCCTAGTCACTGTCGGCCTATAGCAGATTTGCTGAGCTGCTGTGGGCTCCGCCCCGCTGCCGAGTGAACTTCCCTGCAGTCCTGTTTATATGGGTGTAGTTAGAACTGCTTTGGCAATGGCGGCCCGCCCCTGTTGAGGCGGAGTCTCTCTGCTGTGGCGGGTTGCCTTGGCAACGGCGGGCTGCCTCAACAATGGCGGGTTGCCTCGGCAACGGCGGGTTGCCTTGGCAACGGCGGGCTGTCTTGGCAACGGCGGGCTGCCTTGGCAACAGCAGGTTGCCTCAGCAATGGCGGGTTGCCTCAGCAATGGCGGGTTGCCTGGGCACTGGCTGACTACCTCAGCATTGGCCGACTACCTCGGTCGTGGCGGGCTGCCTCGGTAATGGCGGACGCCCCTCCCCCACAGAGCTGGACCATCTCGGGTTCAGCTGCGCTTGCTGTGAAACTCTCAATCCAGAGTTTCTGGTTGCTGTTCTTTTGTGGGGGTGGGACCAGACGAGCCTGATCGCCTGGCTCCCTGCCTCAGAGCCTTTTTTAAGCTTGTGTTCCAGTCACCTGTTGAAGAGGCGCCGGGGTCTGTTTGTTTTCCCCTGCGGCCACTCACTGCGCTGGCTTAAACAGCGGCACTGAGGTTTTTGGCGCCTTTTTTTTTTTTTTTTTTGCCCTGGAATCTGCTGTCCTGGTTCTCTGCTCAGTCCCCTTTTTGAACCGGCGAATGCGTGACTTCCCGTGGCTCCAATCGCCAGCCAAAAGGGCGCCCAGACTGGTGTATTTTGTACAGAGAACCGCGGCTCCGGGGCACCGACAAAACAGCCGTGCGGGGCAAAGCAGTGGCGCCGGCTGGCACAGCCGCGCCGGCCGAAACAGCCGTGCTGGTGACCGTGGAGCTCCTCCGCCCGGGAATTTCCTAGTCTGTGGGCAATAAAAACGCGGCGTCCACTCATCCTCTGCGCTTTCACTGGGAGCTGCAATCCTGAGCTGTTCCTAAACGGCCATCTTGTATCCTCCTTCCATCCATGATTTATTTTGAATTAATTTTTGAATACAGTGTTCAGTGAAGGTGAGGGTTCATTTTTTTTTCTTTGAATATGGAGATCCAGTTGTTCCAGCATCATCTGTTAAAGACTATCCTTTGTCTCTCAGTTTCCTTCGAATGTCTGTCAAAAATCAGTGAACCATATTTGCATAAATCTAACCTCTGGACTACCCTGTTCCACTGATCTGTGTGTCTGTCCTTTGTCAGTACCAGTCTTGGTTACTGAAGCTTCACAGTAAGTCCTGAAATTAGGTAATGAGTCTTCCATCTTTGTTTTTTTTCAGAGTAATTTTGGCTCTTGTAATCCTTTGCTTTTTCAGTATGTTCTAGAGTCAGTTTGTCAATCTTTACAAAAATATAGCTGTGATTTTGACTGAAATTGTATTCCTCTGTATAGATCTTCATAAGAACTGACATTTTAGCACTACTGAGCCTATCAATACATTGATACAGTATATCTATTTATTTAGGTCATCTCTGAATATTTACATTGTGGTCTTGTAAGTTTTCAGTTTACAGAGACTATACTTTTTTTTTGATGGAGTAATATTTTGAATAGTACGGTTTTCTTAATTTTGAACTCCAATTTTCATTGCTAGTATGTAAAACTTCAATTTACTTATTTAGTTTTCTTGAGACAGGGTCTCAGTTTGTTGCCCAGGCTGGAGTGCAGTGGTGCAATCTTGGTTCATTCCAACCTCTGCCTCCTTGGCTTAAGTGATCCTCTGCCTCAGCCTCCTGGGTAGCTGGGACTACAGGCACAGCTACCATGCCCAGCTAATTATTTTTATTATTATTAGTTTTTTTTAGTAGAGGCCAGGTTTTGTCAGGTTCCTCAGGTTGGTCTTGAACTCCTGAGCTCTGGTAATCCACCTGCCTCAGCCTCCAAAAGTGTTGAGATTACAGGCATGAACCATAGTGGCTGACCTGCAATTGATTTCTGTATACTGGTCTTCCATCCTGCAACCCTGCTAACCTGATATATTTGTTCCAGGAGCTTTTTAGATGTTATGGAAGTTTTTATATAGACAGTGATATCTTCAAAAACAATTTTATTTATTCTTTTTCAATCTGTATGCCTTTTTGCACTGGCTACAACTTCTAGTATAACTTCTAGTATAACAGCTTGCTACTGAGTTTTCACCATTAGGTATGGTGTCAGCTGTGGGGTTTTTTGCCTTTTTTTTTTTTACCCTAACAGTCAGGGTCTTACTATGAAGTCCAGGCTGGCCTTGAACTCCTGAGCTCAAGCAATTCTCAATCTTCCTTAGCAACTGGAACTATGGGGGTACATGTCATTGTGCCTGGTTTAGCTGCAGGTTTTTGTAGTTATCTTTCACCAGGTTATGGAAGTCCTTTCTGTTCCTATCTTTCTGAGATTTTTGTCATGAATGGGTATTGAAGTTTAACAAATGGAAAAAATCATAGTTTTCTTTAGCCTATATGGTAAATTATGTTGATTTTTCAAATGTTGAACCAGACTTGCATTCCTGAGATGAACCACGCTTTACTATTAGTATTTTTTATATTGCTGAATTAGATTTGCTAACATTTTATTGAAATTTTTGCATTTTCTTGATTAATACTGATCAATAGTTTCCTTATAATACCTCTTTGTCTGCTGGTATCAGGCTAATGCTTGTCTTACAAAGTAAGTTTAGAAATGTTCCCTGCTCTTTGATTTCCTTGATACTAAGGAATTGGCATTATATCTTCCCTGATGCTTGGTACAATTTGCTAGTGAATCCATCTAGGCCTAGTGTTTTCTTTGTTAGAAGGTGTTTACTAATTCATTTTTTGAATAAGCACAGTATGATTTGGATTGCGTATTTCTTCTGGGATATGTTTGGAGAGCTGTGTAGCTTTTAAAAGATTTTCCCATTTCATCAAAGTCATCTGATTTTCTGGCACAGAGCTGTTCCCAGTATTTTCTTATTCTTTTTAACATTGGTAGGCTTTGTAGTGACATTCTCTCTTTTATCCCTGATACTGGTAAAATGGTTGAAATTTACCCAGATAGTTACCATTCATTTCCCTTTATTCATGAAGTTTCATGATTCTTTTTCATAAAAGTATCATTTATCTAAATAACTTCCTTTAAGATTTCTTTTATAGCAAGTGCATAGGTGATAAATTCTCTTAGTTTTGTCTTCTCATTCTTGAAAGAAGTTTTGCAAGGTATAAGATTCTGAGTTCACAGTTCCCTGTACTGCGCACCCCAGCATGTGAAGATTTTGATCTACTAACTTTGGCTTTCATCACTTCTAAAGAGAAACAACAGTCATTCAAATCACTGTTCCCTCATACAAGATGCATCATTTTTCTCTGGCGGATCTTAAGATCTCAATCTTTGGTTTCAAGTAATTTGATTTTGAGGTGTGCAGGTCTTGTTTTTTGTTTTTGTTAATCGCATTTGATGTTCACTGAGCTTCTTAAATCTGTAGATGTATGTCCTTCACCAAGTTTGGGACTTTTTAGCAATTTGTTCTTCAAATATTTATTCTGTGCCAATCTCTTCTCCCACTAGGACTTAAATAACACAAATGCTAGGCCCTTTGAAACTGTCCCATAGAGAGTTCTCAATTACTTTGTTTCTAATTTTTTTCTCTCTGTACTTCAGATTGGGTAATTTCTACTGCTTCATCTTCAAGTTCAGTGACTTTCTATTTTTTCCATTTTCCTATTGAGCCCGTAGAGTGATTGTATTTGTTAAAAATTCAGATTTTTCTTTTAGTGCTAAATTTTCCACTTAAAAAATTAATTTCTCTGCTGAGTCCTATTTTCCCACTATTCAGGAGTGTTTACTGCTATCTCATGAAGCATGGTTCTATCATTGCTTTAGAATTTTTGATAATTCTGGCTGGGTGTGGTAGCTCACACTTGCAATCCTCGCACTTTGGAAGGCCAAGGCAGGAGGATTACTTCAGCTCAGGAGTTTGAGATCAGTCTAGGCAACATTGTGAGATCCCATTTCTATTTTTAAAAAATTTAAAAAAGAATTTTGGATAATTCTAATATCTGGGTTCTGTTTTTGGGATCTATTGATTGCCTTTCCTTTAAAATTAACCAGATTTTCCTAGTTTCTTTTCTAATTTTTCACTGAATCCTGGACATTTTGAATACTATGTGACTATGGATTCTGTTAAAAATCCCTGGAGGAAGTAATTTTTTGTTATTTGTTTTGGTTCCGCAGACAATCAGCTAAGTTGTGTTCAGACTGCATGTTCTGTCTCACTTTGTTTGAGTGGTGGTCCCAATGTTCAAAGACTTTGCTGTGCTGGGTAGGCTTGCCCAGCATATGACTCACTCAGAGATTTAGAGGTGGTTTATACTGTAACATGGTTCCCAACACTGCTGCCATGTTTCCCTGGATCTGTTTCACACACAGGCACCTCAGAAGGAAAGCCTGAATTAGTTCTCTCCTCTACAAGACTTCCTTTATATTCTCTAGATGACAACATGGTCTTTTCTACCCAGTTCTTCTGGCCAGAAAGACAAGTTTTCCTTAGAATTTTAGTCTCCCAACCTGTTGTGAGTTCTGACTAAGAGAAAAAAAACAGAGATTCCCTCCATATTCTCCAAACATTACCATTTATACCCTTTACAAATTATTGACAAATCATTGTTTATAATATTCTCTTATAATAGTCTAAAACACTTATTAAAATTTCAAGTATGCAAAAACAGACAAAATATATCTGTGTACCCAGCTTCCAACTTCAACAATTATAATCTAGCCAATCTTATTTTATCTGTCTCTCCTCACTTCTACCCCTTACATATTAGAGACAAATCTCAGACTTTAAATCATTGCATCTGTAAATATTTCTGTGTCACTAAAGCCACTTAAAAAATAACCTTTATCCTATTATCAATCCCCAAAAATAAATAACTTAATATTAAATACTAGTGTTCAAACTTCTAAATGTCTCTTAACGTCATCAGTTTCCTCCATTTATAGTTTGTTTAAATCCATAAATTCACTTGACTTTTATATCTCTTTTAATCTATAGGCTCCTGTTTTTCCTTTTTCCCATCATCATTTATTTATAAACACAGTTTTTCTCCTATTTTGTTTAGTAGGTCTACTTTCTAGTTGGTTTGTCTCACAACAGTTTTAGATCTTCGCTGTAGTTGATTTATAACTCCTCCGTTTCTAATACTATTTATGTCTTTTTTTCTAGATCAATCTTGGCAGAAGTCTGCCTATTGTTATCTTTTACAAAGAGCCAATGTCAGTCCTCATTGATTTCTTCTTTTTGTATCTTTTTTTTTTTTTTTAATTTCTGTCTAATGATTGTTGCCCTTTCTTTGGATTTGTTTTTCTTTTAACTTCTTGAGTTCAATCTTATTACATTTCAATCTTTTTTCTCAAGGTACTGTTTTAACTGTACCTCAGTTTTTTATATGTAGTATTTTCATCATTAATGCATTTTAAATGTATTTAAATTTCCATCCTAATTTCTTCTGTGACTTACAAATTACTAAGTAGTATATCTTTCCAAACATACAGACTTTTAAAATAATCTTTGGTTGCTGATTCTTGGTTTAATTGCATTTTTGTCACAGGCTGCTCTGCATATATGTTCAGACTTTGTTAGTTGAGCACGTGTATCTGTTTTGATAAATGTTTTATGTATGCCTATTCTCTGGATGTTGGCAGTAAGATAACATGTCCATTAGGCATATACTGTGTTATTTAAATCTTTTGAACCATGTTAATTTTTTGTATGTTTGACCTGTTAATTACTAAGAGGTACAAAAAAAAAATTACTCACTGTGTTGTGGATTTGTCAATTTTCCTTTGCAATCATCAATCTATGTTTCGTGCATTTTAAGGCTATATTAATATCTTTAAATTATTTTAAATTATATCTTGTGAGATAGTGACATTCTTGATTTCTAATAGTTACATCAGCTCTTTTCTGACATGTGTCTGTTATTTCTTTTCTAGTTTTGTATTTTTAAATTTTCCTGTAATTACAGGTGTATCTTGTTAGATACATTTGTATATTAACTGTAGCATTTGGTTCATTTATTATTTTGCAGAGAAATACCTTAATTTTGCCCTCATTCTTTTACTTTTTATTTTTATGGGTATATGATAGTATCTTTATGGGGTACATGAGATATTACAATATAGGTATACAGTGTATAATAACTACATCAGTATAAATGGGGTATCCATCATCTTGAGCATTTATCATGTGTGTTACAAATACCCAAATTATACTTAGTTATTTTAAACTGTACAATAAATTGTTGACTGTAGTCACTGTGCTGTGCTATCAAATACCAGATATTATTAATCCTATCTAATTATAGTTTTGTACCCATTAGTCATCCCCACATCCCCACCACTGCCTTCATTCTTAAATGACAATTAACACCTTAACACTATGAAGGCAGTATTCTATTGTCTTTGGGATTCCATTTTGCTATTGATAATTCTGGTGTCAATCTTAATAGCATCCCTTTGTAGACTATTTTCTGTTTTTTAAAACTTTTCTCCTTGTCTGTGGGGTACAATGTCAGTGTCACTTAAAAATTTTTTTTTCCTGCTTGGGAGTCACCCTGTGTCATTCTTTTCATCAGTTCTTGAATTTTTTTTTCCTTTTCATGTAAGATAGACAATGTACTGACATGGTAACAAGGCTGGAGGGAGGCACATGTCACATGTGTGCATGAACACCGGGCATCAGGTTTATGCACTACAGAGTGTCAGTTCTGGAAAATCCTAATAAACTATCACCTCTCCCAGCACTATGCTCTGGGTAATTCCTCAGATCTATCTTTTAATAACCATACTTTTAACTTACAGACCTCCTATTTGGTTATTTTAAAAATGGATATGGTCATTTTTCTTTCTCATTTTTTCATTTCCTTCTTGTAGGATATGTGAAACACTCAAGTTCTTGGGGATCTAAGGCACTCCTTCCTGTCTGTTATATCGGTGAATTTATACCCACGGTGGGCTGTGAGCATAGGGGTTTTAGAATTTGGGGGCCATGAGCTGACCTGCAACAATGTTTTATCCATGCCAACCCTGAAGCTTCCTTGGTGATTTTTAGATTTATTTTTGCCAGGTGACTCAAAGGTTTTATGCACCCAGGATGATTTGTTAGTTTTTGGACTTAGTGACTCCTGGGTTGAGCAGGGAATGTAAATTCATTTCTCAAACCCTAATAAAGGCAGGTTCTAAGTACAAAGCTAGGGGGGACCCCAGCCTCACCCCCAACTCCACCCTGAGACCAAACCCAGAAAAACAAGTTTCTTTGTCATCAGCATATGCCAGTGGAACACTTTTTCTAATCTACGCTTTTATGTGAATCACCTCCCTTTGAGGGCTCCAGCTTCATGTGAGTCTCACAAAGCCCATGTGAGACTTCTTTTCTCAGTGTGGGAATTAAAAGCAAGCTCCCAGCTGTCTACCCCTGTGCTGTAACATGCTATGAAAATCAGCCAGGAGCATTTGTAACATCAATTTTGGTTTATTAATTTGTAGTTCTCTCCATTTCCCGTCCACAAGCATTACCTGCTTTTTCTCCTTCCTGGAGCTTACACATATGCTTTTAAAGAATTATTTGTCACATTTTATCCAAAGTTTCCAGGTGTCTTCTAGTAGATGGGGTTTCAGGTTACCTTATCTATCATATTATCCAATCTTTAAATCTGATTTTCACAATTCTTGAGAGTTATATGTTTTCCTACCTTCACTCTCTCCTTTTTTCCCACTTTTTACATAATACGCATTAAATATAATTTTAACTCTGTTGATATTCCTAGAAGTATAAATTAAATGCAAAAGTAGTCAGTATCCAATCTCAATCTGTCAGAGTTATTTTAAAACATCCTTCCCTGCAGTTCTTTCCAATAAAAGCGCCCCATGAGTAGCAGAGGACAGCAGGGTAAAAACAGAATGAAGACTTGACACATTTGGGTTTTTATTTTTAGATCTCTACGACCGACTCTGTAACCTTTGAGAACACACTTTCACCTCTTGTAGCCTATTTTCCTCCTCATAAAGATGTTAATGAGTCTATAATCATATTGATCAATATGCACACTCACCAATTAGGAGCTGACTGGTCTTAATTTTTTTTTTCTTTTTGAGATGGAGTCTCACTCTGTCACCCAGGCTGGAGCGCCGTGGCATGATCATGGCTCACTGCAACCTCTGCCACCCAGGTTCAAGAGATTCTCCTGCTTCAGCCTCCTGAGAAGCTGGGATTACAGGCACCTGCCACCATGCCCAGCTAATTTTTGTAGTTTTAGTAGAGATGGGTTTCACCATCTTGGCCAGGCTTGTCTTGAATTCCTGACCTCGTGATCCACCCGCCTCGGCCTCCCAAAATGCTGGAATTACAGGCGTGAGCCACTGCACCCGGTGAAGAATCTTAATTTTTAAAAATTGGGACTCTTAATATATGTGTAATATTCCTAAAAAATTTCAGAAATTCCAGTTTATTTAACTATAACAATGCTGGGATCTTAGTAGGTGCCGATAAAGTAAGTAAAATAAAATATATTTCTAAAAAGTTGCAATATCAGTTTATGTAGTCAATAAATATTTTCACAAACCAAAATAACACATTTTGCAAATCATGCCTTATCATGTTCTTCTCTGAAGTGAATTAATACATAATAATACCTTAGCTTTTGGAGTGGCTTTAATGGTCCAGATGCAATCAACAGCTTGGCCAGGTTTCGTTTTCTCTTCTTGTTCTACCTGACTAGAGCGCACTATTCCATCAGCTCCCGAGAGCTCGAACTGACAATCTAGAAGGAATACATGAAAGGTGTTCAAAGGAACATATGACTGATCAAAAATACCAAGAGGAACAAGTGGTAATATACTAAACCTGGAATGGGATTTAAAATACCTCCTAGGTAAGTAAAGTCTGGATCTGTAACAGAAAAAAGAATAAAGTTATTGGTACTGAGATAGTTACTTTAAGCCTTGATGTCTTAAGTTATATCTAATGCTCCATTTGACAGCAAAGTAAGAGAAGCTTTCATGGATGTAAACTACATCACTGGTCATTTATAAGCTCACTTACAGGATCGACAGTTATTTAATCACGTTTATACTTTTGATTCCATAGTGAATTATTTATTTATGCTACTTGCAAACTCACATCAACTGTCAAAGCTGAACAGATAAACAGAACATCACGTATACAATAAGAGAATATTATTTGGCCTTAAAAAAGAAAGAAGTTCCTTTCTGCTAAATCATATTACAATTTGTCTTCTAAATTTTGGCTTAAATAGATGCTGGTGATGGTTGCTTAACACTGTGAATGTACTTAATGCCACTAAATTACACAACTTAAAAATGGTTAAAGAGAGCTGGGCATGGTGGCTAATGCCTCTAGTCCCAGCTATTTAAGTCTTTTATTGGTGTATAGGAATGCTTGTGATTTTTTCACATTGATTTTGTATCCTGAGACTTTGCTGAAGTTGCTTATCATAAGGAGATTTTGGGCTGAGACAGTGGGGTCTCCTAAATATATAATCATGTTATTTGCAAATAGAGACAATTTGATTTCCTCTTTTTCTAACTAAATACCCTATATTTCCTTTTCTTGCTGATTGCTCTGGCCAGAACTTCCAATACTATGTTGGATAGGAGTGGTGAGAGAGGGCACCTTGTCTAGTGCCAATTTTCAAAGGGAATGCTTCCAGTTTTTGCCCATTCAGTATGATATTGGCTATGCGTTTTTCATCAATAGCTTTATTCTTTTAAGATACATTTCATCCATACCTAGTTTATTGAGAGTCTTTAGCATAAAGGGCTGTTGAATTTTGTCAAAGGCCTTCTCTGCATCTATTGAGATAATCATGTGGTTTTGTCTTTGGCTCTGTTTATGTGATGGATTACATTTATTGATTTGTGTATGTTGAACTAGCCTTGCATCCCTGGGATGAAGCTGACTCAATCGTGAAGGATAAGCTTTTTGATGTGCTGTTGGATTTGGTTTGCCAGTATTTTATTGAAGATTTTTGCATCAATGTTCATCATGGATACTGGCCTGAAATTTTTTTAGTTGTGTCTCTGCCAGGTTTTGGTATCAGGATGACATTGGTCTCATAAAATGAGTTAGGGAGGATTCCCTCTTTTTGTATTGTTTGGAATAGTTTCAGAGGAATGGTACTAGCTCCTCTTTATATGTCTGGTAGAATTTGGCTGTGAACCCATCTGGTTCTGGACTTTTTTTGGTTGGTAGGGTTTTAATTGCTGCCTCAACTTCAGACTTTGTTATTCGTCTATTCAGGGATTCAACTGCTTCCTGATTTAGTCTTGGGAGGGTGTAAGTTTCCAGGAAGTTATCCATTTCTTCTAGATTTACTGGTTTATGTGCATAGGGATGTTTGTAGTAATCTCTGATGCTAGTTTGTATTTCTGTGGAATTGGTGATGATATCCCCTTTATCATTTTTTATTGCATCTATTTGATTCTTCCCTCTTTTCTTTTTTATTAGTCTGGCTAGCGGTCTATCTATTTTGCTGATCTTTTTTTAAAAAAAAAAACAGCTCCTGGATTCATTGATTTTTTTTGAAGGGTTTTTTTTTTTGTGTCTCTGTCTCCTTCAGTATAGCTCTGATCTTAGTTGTCTTCTGCTAGCTTTTCAATTTGTTTGATCTTGCTCCTCTAGTTCTTTTAGTTGTGATAGGGTGTAAATTTTAGATCTTTCCTCACTGCTCATGTGGGCATTTAGTGCTATAAATTTCCCTCTAGACACTGCTTCAAATGTGTCCCAGAGATTCTGGTACATTGTGTCTTCGTTGTGATTGGTTTCGAAGAACATCTTTATTTCTGCCTTCATTTCATCATTTATCCAGTTGTCATTCAGGAGCAGGTTGTTCAGTTTCTATGTAGTTGTGTGGTTTTGAGTGAGTTTCTTAATCCTGAGTTCTAATTTGATTGCACTGTGGTCTGAGAGACTGATTGTTTTCTGTTCTTTTGCATTTGCTGAGGAGTGATTTACTTCCAATTATGTGGTCAATTTTAGAATAAGTGCTATGTAGTGCTGAGAAGAATGTATATTCTGTGGATTTGAGGTGGAGAGTTCTGTAGATGTCTATTAGGTTCGCTTGGTCCAGATGTGAGTTCAAGTCCTGGATATCCTTGTTAATTTTCTGTCTCATTGATCTAATATTGACAGTGGAGTGTTAAAGTATCCCACTATTATTGTGCGAGAGTCTAAGTCTCTTCGTAGGTCATTAAGAACTTGCTTTATATACCTGGGTGCTCCTGTATTGGGTGCATATATTTAGGAGAGTTACCTCTTCTTGTTGCATTGATCTCTTTACCATTATGTAATGCTCTACTTCTTGTATAATTTTGTTGTGAACCTAAAACTGTTCTAAAAAGTAAAGCCTATTAACAAATTTTACTTTTTGTAAATATCCTTTTGGCATTGAGCAGATAAATACTTGGTTGGCTATGGAGATTACAGAACAAAAGTGAAAAAAAGAAGAGCAGATAAATACTGAAGCAAAGCTTAACATTTCCCATATGTGTACTGACAGGGAACAAAATGTTGTTTATGTGTTTCAGGCAAAAAGCAGATAATAAAGTTATATGTGTACCATAATCCCAATTTTGTATAACAAACAAAAGAAACAGATATAAAAAAATATTGGAAGGGATATACACCAAATAACAACCAAAAACACTGATTTTATATACATGGTGGAAGGATTATGAATATTTTCATTTCAATGTTTTAGTTTTTTCCAATTAAATTTCTTGCATGGAAAATAAATGAAAGCAAAAAGATCATATAGCTGTTTTACTGTTATTTTTTCATCTTGTTAGTGTGTAAGCTTGGTGAGGACGGCAACAATAACTTGCACATCTCTGTTTCTGCATTAGGGGTATATACATGTCATACTGGACGGGACTTTATAATTCTCAGAGTGCTCTCATCTACTGTGTATGGGGCAGGTAATACAGTGGGGCAGGCTGATAATATAGTAGACCCCCAATATACCCATAGTGGAATCCCTATAATCTGTGAATAGTAGCATGCATATAGATACATATATAATATATACAGATTTTAAAGAATAAATAGTACATTTCAAGGCAAAAGATGCCATTAGGTTAAGGATCTTGAAAAGAGTAGAAAGAGCTGTGAAGAGGGAAACTAGGAGCAAAGACCAGGTTCTCCTCCAGGTTCCTAGAGGAAATGAGGCCCTGCTCAATTTTGGACTTCTGGTCTCCCCAACTGAAAGAAAATCAATTTCTGCTGATTTAAGTGGCCAAATTTGAGGTAATTAGTTATGGCAGCATCAGAAAAGTAATACAGCAGGCATTCCCATTTTACTAATGGCAAATCTCAGGCATAATTCTGTGCTTAACAGTCCTATAGCTATTAGGAGGCAGAGAAAGAATTCAAACCCAGATCTTTGATATCTAAGTGCAGAGCAGTATTCTTTCTATTGCTCATATATTCTAAAGTATTTATTCAGTTGGGTGGTTAATTCAATCAGCTAAATGAGAAAAATCATATAAAATAATTTTTGTGGGAATTCTGAAAACAAGACAATTTGTTGAATCATTTAAAAAAAGTATTGTTTTTAATGTTGTTGGCCTGAGTATATGCTATAAGACAAAAAAAAAAAAATCTAAGAAAATGTGGCACCATCTCTGATACGCTTCCAATCCAAGTGATGCGTTTCTATGTCCAATTTCTATTAAGTTCTTATTTGTTCATGGAATAATTTCCCTTTGACTTTGCTAATTTGTTTAAAGTCTTGATTTGATTAACTTGACCAAACTAATCTCTTTTTTAACCTTAAGATTCTAAAATCAGAGTTAGAGATGCCCAACCACTTAAAAGATAACTTGCTCTTTACCTGGAATAAATGAGTATTTTGCTCGAAATCCCAGTCCTTCAAGCTCTTCATCAGAACTAAACTTAATCCACATGAATCTCCCTGTTGATCTAATTAATGGAGGGCTTTTCACACCACAGTAACGATCTATAAGAGGAGAGAAACCAAATGGCCCATCTCGAACTTCCAAGTGATCAAACCGACACTCAAATGATGGCTCTATATAATAATGTTCATCAAAGGTCAACTCTATTCTTTGACGTGGAGCAGCTAGAAAATAAGAGTAAGCAAATCAGGGCAACACAAACAAGAAGGAATATAAATGTATTGACACAAATGAGGAAAGCAAAACAACTGTTCTGCTAACTGCTTCATAGACAAAGGTCTTAGTGACAACTGCTATAAAAGTCATGATAAATGTTGTAGCTTAAAAACAATACTACTCTGTAGAACTATAGTAATCTTTTCTTTTGGCTATGGTATCTACTAAGTTAAATATTCTTGAGTGATGCTACTGCTTACTTAGTTCAAGATACAATGTACCACAATACATAGAAAAATAAACAGAAGAAATGAAAGGAACTCACTTATGTGGACATAAATTTGAATTAAGCCTTACAAGGGATGCCAGTAAGTTTAAGTTTCTTATCAGAGAAGTTTTTCATATATACTAATGTACCTAGTTGAATTATATTTTGGGAGATTCAAACTTTCCATAACATTTCTGCTAGTATCTTGTAATGCATTCAATATGCAGAAATACTTATCATTACTACAGTTTAATTCAAATACATGTTTAAATTTTGTTCAAACTGGTTTACATAGGTCATTTTACCAACACGTTTAGTTTTATAAGAAAGTAAAAATTCATCCAATAAAAGAAATTAGTCCAATACCTTCCAAAATGTAGATACACTCCTTGTTTGGTGGATATGAGTCAGGATAATTTGGTGAAGCAAAATGACCTCCATTGCTGGTTCGAACCCAGATGCCACACTGGGTTGCAGGAATATGCTTGATTCCAATATTTTGTCCATCTTGGGGAAAAATGGCATTTAGAACACTCATTACAGGAGAAGATAATCATTCTTCTCTTTCCCCTACCACTTCCCAAACAATTCCTCACTCTATGCTACATATAGAAAATTTTATAAGAACCACTGTCAAATTTAGTATAACAAATTGAGTACGGAAGTGAAAGAGAGGGAGGGAAAACTTGCTGGGAGAGGACAAGTTTGCCATGTAAGAGAAAAGGGAAATAAAGGGCTTATATGCACATAACAAAGGGCAAAACCATAGAGGGGAATCTGCTAAGTCAGTAAGATGCAATACAATTCAGTTCTAACCAAAAAATAAAAATAAAGGCATCCCAAGATTTGATCTCTGATATGGGACCCTCATACTCAGTTTTATCCAAGAGTGAAAGAAGATTCCAAGGTTACAGAGGGATTTTAGTTGAAGATTGTAGACTAAACACATGCATTTAGCTCTGCTCCCTCCTGAAACTCTACTTAAACAACAGTAAAAGGATTTTTAAAAGGGTATAAACCCTTACGTACAGTGGGGTAGATATAGCAGTAACAATTGGAGGTACCAGAAAGTGGGGTGGGGGGTGGTGTGTACGCTAGTTAAAAGTCTGTTTAGAATGAGTTGGGTTTTCAGTACCCTCTCCTACTCCACAAATCTAGCTTAGCTGCTGCTCTTCAACCACATCAGAACACTAGAGGTGATTTCTTTGGAGAGGGTAAAACAACAGGGACTGGGGGACACAGGCACAGCTGAGAAGAAAAACAGGGAGATGAGTGAATGTTAGCACATGTCCCAGCCTTCGTTTCCTGCTGAACCCCCACAAAGGCCTCCTGGTCAGATATTGAACCTTCAAGCAGGAAAAGAGAAGATTCTTTTCTGGGAATCTAAACAGCCCTAAGAAAGACCTGATGCAGACATAGGAAGGAGCTCCCCAATGTCAGGTGTGTCAACAGTGAGTGCCAGTGACCAATCTTTGCCCACACCTGCAGACAGCTAACAATCAGTTTTTAGTACCCCTCTTAAAATATGAGCCTTCAAGGATCACCAGACATTGGAGGAAAGCCTCTAATATAAAAAAAAAAAAACAGGAGAAAAGCAATTCTGAGGAGATAAAGACTAAGTAAGAAAAATATTTAAAAACCACCACTACCACAAAACAATCATTTAATATCCTGAGAAAGAAAAGCAAGTAAATCCATAAGACAAGAACAAAGATAGTCTACAAACAGAAATTATACTCAGAAAACAGAACCAAAAAAAGCTCCTAAAAATAGAAGTAATGAAAAAATTAGCAGAACATTTACAGAAGAGTTCAGCAAACTATGACCCTGAGTCAGACATGACCTACAGCCTGCTGTAAATAAAGCATTACTGGAATATACCCATGCCCATCATTTGTATGCTTTTGTTCCTGGACAGAAGAGTCAAGGAGTTAGAGGAGTTGCTCCAGAGACTGTAGGGCTTACAGCACCTTAAATACTTATGATCTGACCCTTTACAGAGGAAGTGTTCTAATTCCTGGTTTAGAGGTAAAGTTGAAGAAGTCTCAGAGAATGTGGAGCAAAGAGAGACGGAAAATAGAAGAGCTAGAAACAAAAACCAAGAGGGCCATACCAAGTAAAATAATAGGAATTCCTGAAAAGACAGAAGAGAGAAAATTGAGGAAAGGGAATTTAAAAAATTAAAATAGAAAGACAAAAGTCAACTAAATGAGTAACTTAATGTATATCCTGAATACTGACTGAGTTAACCAGAATTATGACAGAACTGTACTGAGAAGGGTGGTACAAATGAAAGGTACGACAACACTCATATACGGATAGGGTGGACAACAGGTGTGTGAAAGAGCTAAATTCTCACCTTCCACAGTGAAAAATCAGTATCTAATGTCTAAAACTGAAATAACCAAGAAGTAGCAATACAGCATGTTATGCAGAGAAAGGAAGAGAAATACAAAAAGAATCAGCCAGGAGTGATTATTTCCATGGAGCAGGAAGTTAAATAGGGCAAGATGGGGAACTGATTTTTCCTAATTAACTTTTAGGAATGCTTTGATTTTTATCATATGTATTACTTAGATGAAAATAAAAAACAAACAAGGTTACACTGAAAATGTACTAAATTTAGACATAAAAATCTGGTTCCAAAAAATCACACTAGCTAATCATCTGTCATAAATCAAGACAAAAGAACAGGACCAAGCTTTGAATAAAACATTAATTGAAGTGTTTCATTTGTTTAAATTAGAAAAAGGGACTTTTATCTTTGCTTAGTGATAAAATATAAATCTCATTTAATTTTTGGATAAAATCCACAGTATGCTAGCAGCTACTAGTGATGTCAATTTTTTAAATTTATCAGGGCAGGACTTTATGCTGACAATTTACTCTAGTTAACTGCAGCTGAACCCAGTTAAATTGAGGCTGTTGGGCTGACAGAAAGCCTTAGGTCACTGGAACACCCCAGAGGGATTATGGAAATAGTACTCAAAGTTGCAATCCTTTCAAATAAGCCAGTCCATTGTCTTAAACATGCAGTTAAGTCACCAATGTCAGTACTTTACCTTGGGTTTTTTGGGCCACAGCAATCCCTTCCACTACCAGTACTGTTATTAACAACACTAAAGAAATAACAGAGAAGAAAAGTTACAATTAAATCTATACTACATTTTACTAAGTCAATAAAGAAAATCGGATGACAAAAAAAGATTAACTAAAATCACTATTTATTACTAAAATTCACTCGCAAGATCTTTAAGCATTAAATATTATGCTCTGATTTGCAACCTAACACTTAAGATAACCCAGGAAAAGACAAGTGGTTCTGTACTCATTTATACACACATTTAATAACACATGGCATTTAAAGCACTTTTCAGCTTAATAGTTTACAAAAAAAAAAAAAAAACCCCGAAAAAACCCTTGTTTTTTGCAACAGACCTTGCTCATCCTAACTATTCCTCTATTTACTGTAGTCCATCTCAGAGTTTACATGTAGTATAGCTGGCTCTGTAATGTGCTATGGCAGTGAAGTTCAATTAGATTATCTGCTTTCTGAGAACATTCATAATCAAGACAGAAGTAAGGGGGCAGCAGTCTCCTAGAAATCAAACTGTCTTATGGTTGTGCAATACTATGCTGTGCTCTGTGTTACAAACGCTAGCCATATTTATACACTAAAGCCTTTTCCCATGTTGAATATTTCTGAGACCCAATCAACAACATATTGAATTGTTTTGTGTATGTGGTTTGAAGACTTAAAGATTTTTATGGATGGTGCACTCTCCCTTTCAATGGAAACCATACTGCCAGCATGTCCTGAATTACTGCGTGAACTGGAGTTATTCATTCAGTGAATAGGCACTTACAGAGTATCCACTGAAAAGCGGGTACTAAGGATGCACAGGTGTGGAGAGAGAAATAGAGCAAAGTGGTTAAGAGTGTGGACTTAAGGAGTTACATGAATCTAGGTTAGGGTTCAAGTTTTGCCTTGTACCAGCTGTGAGGCCTTTTCAGCTCAGTTTACTTATTTTTAAAGCGGAGATGATATATAAATAGGCCAACCTCATTGGTGGCTATGAAGATTAAATGAGATGATGTGCATAGTACTTTTATGTGACAGGCATTCTGCTACATAAACGATGGATATTAGGACAAACCAGCATCCACAAGGAATCAATGTATTGCGGAATCTACAATACAAGGTGAAATGGAGTTTAACAGGAGATATGCAGAAGGCATAATGGAAACAGAAGGTCCATTCTGCTGGAGGTTAAAGGAAATAGAATGAGGAAAACTCCTAAAAGAGAAGGCATAATCTGGTTGGACCTTATAGGACTTGATTCCAGGAGAAGGAGAAAGAAATATTTTAAATAAGAACATGGAAAGCCAGGGATGGTGACTCATGCCTGTAAATCCCAACACCTTGGGAGGCTGAGGCAAGAGGATGGCTTGAGCCCAGAAGTTCCAGACCAGCCTGAACAAAATAGTGAGGCTCTGTTTCTGTGAAAAAAAATTAGCCAGGCATAGTGACACATGCCTATAGTGCCAGCCACTTGGGAGGCTGAGGCAGCAGGATCACTTGTGACCAGGAGTTAGAGGCTGCAGTGAGCCATGATTGTGCCACTGCACTACCACCTGGGTGAAACAGACCATGCCTCAAAAAAAACAAAATAAAAATAATATAAAAACATGACGGCATGAGCTCTAACTTACAGCAGGTTTTAGGGAACTCCGAGTAATACGGTTTGGTTAGCATGTGGAAGGCTACAGTGGTATAGTAGGTTAGAGAAAAGTTGGGTGAGATCCGATTTTAACAAGTTTTGAATGGCATGCTAAAAAGTTTGGACTTCTAACTATACAGTAAGAAGACTTGTAGTTTTTAAACAAGCGTATGGCATTATCACTTCTGTGTTTTAGACCAATAATCCTAATGGTTGTGTGGTGTCTACACTTTTAATGAGAAGACAGAAGATCATTAGGAAGCAAAGGTGATCATGTTTGCATTATCATCTTTGAAGCAGAGCAGTGGCAGTGGAAAGGGAAAGGAGGAGGGATTAATGACATGGTTCAGATTTAGAGTCAAGTGCAACTTACAGGATGTGAGGGGTGAGGGAGATGAGGCACCGGAGTCTGCTAGTGTAGGTGGCTGGTAGACAGTCACCACTGTTCACTCAATAGCACGTCTGGGTGTCTACCACCAAAGTCACCAATATAGAAGTGCTAAGAGGTAGTTCTTGCTATTCAGTTCACATCTTAAAATCTAATTATTTGACATCTTCATCTTTGGTTTCTTGCATCCTTGCTGACCTCTGTGTCTCCTCTGTCTTTTCTCAATAACATTAATTTCCCCCTTTGCTCTCTTTGGTTGATAGTAGTGCTGAAGATCTCATGTTATGCTGAGATCTTTAACTCTTCACATCTTTACACTGGATCTGATTAGAAGAACGGAGTTTTGAAAATTTTTTAAAAAACAGATTTATGATCAAAAACAAAAGTCAGATAATAGTAGATATTTGGTAATTCAGCAAATAAACTAACCATTTTAATCAATTTATCTCACTAGAAGACACTATCTCCCAGGCATATCATTCAAATCATACACAATTGGTCAATATTTTGTGCTCAGTATACTGTTCCTCCTTAATCATAGATGTAACCATTTACTAGTTTTGACATATACAAACCCATTTATAAGCAAGTAACCACAAAAAGCCAGCAGACAGGGAACCTAAGAAGCCAATAAACTGAAACCAAGACAGCAACAGTACAACTATGGCAAAGGGATGAACTGTGCCAGCACAATTATGATATACAATGACCAATAAAAATGTGCCTGTGTAAAATAATTGCTTTATGCAATTTGCCTAGAATACACAAGTAAAGTAGATCATACTGAAAATAAAGTTGCAATGCCAAATAGCCTATTATACTCTTTTCAACTTTAGAGGGCTGTGCACAGTTTTCTTTTTTTCTCAAGTAATTACTAGCTATTCACAACTCAATCGACCAAATGAGCTGTGCCACTAAATATAAAAATGACGTATAAAGAATAGGGCGAATCTGCACAGCAATTAGGAATAGAAAGATTTACTGATACAGTTTTTGGTAATACAGTTGTGACTATTAATCCATTCTAAATTCTGAATCATTATAAACACAGTTTCCCAAGTTGTGTAACAAGATCTTTGTACACTGCTTGAGTTATAATCAGGCTGAGATATTAAAACAAATTCCATTAATGCTAAACCCTGCAATTATTTAGCATGTGAAGCAGTTCTGTGGTTCTTTGTTCTGTCTTTATTCTCAATCTAGGTGTCACTGTTCCCTCTTACTAAAAGGATCAATAATTTCTGAAATCCAGGAATACCTCATACTTTGAATTCAAAGATAAATAGGAAGGCACTAATTCTATAAGGCAGAAATCTACACAAAAATAAAAATTCTAAACTCTATAACCATGCAATTTGATTGTACAGAGAACTACTTGTGATTTGATGCTTGAGAAAGGTAGTGCCCACCATTTATGACGTTACTCCTGGTTCTAGAGTTTAATTTAGTCTTATAATAATCCGTGTACAGATCTGACCTAAAATGAAGTCACTCATATGATAAAGATAGGTGCTATTCAGGCTGTTAAACAATCCTCAAAGCCACTCCCTTTATTCCTCCTCTTTTTTTTTTTTTTTTTTTAATCATGAATCACTGTCATTTTAGCTCTAAGCAGAGAATCCTGTTCCCAGGCTTTCCATTTTAAAGGCCTATTTTCCACTGTAAAAAAAAAAAGAAGAAATCAAAGTCACATTTATTCTTTTCACTGTTACTTAACAGTGGCAATTATAGCTAATGCAATAAATGCTGGAAAGAAGACAAAATTATTATTTATAGATAATGTTACTGAAAACCTAGAAACTTCAAGAGAATTACTTGAAAAATTATTACAACTATTAAGAAAGTAAACCTAAAATAAATAAACAATAAATATACTGAATAAAATGGAGCAGTAACATGTTTCTTATTAAAATAATGCTGCAAAGATAATGAGTCTTTCCAATAGGCCATACATTTAATATTTTAATCAAACTCTTAGTGAGTCCTGTTTTTGGACTTAACAAAATGTTTTTGATGCTGATCTTGAATATTGGCCAAAGAAAATTTAGAAATAACATAAAATACATAAAAACAATATATGATATACTTATTGTAAAGCTACAGTAATTAAAAAATGCAGCAATGACACAGGAAGAAACAGATGATCTGTTAAACATATGCAGCAACCCATTGTCTAACAGGTAGTGAGTCATCTCCTGGGGGCAATGAACCAAACACACATAGTCCTTATTCTCCACGACCTTATAGATAAGAAAATGAAAAACAATTAAATGCTCAGAAATAGACATACATATCCAAGAACTAATTTTTACTGATTGATTGAGACAGAGTCTCACTCTGTTGCCCAGGCTGGAGTGCAGTAGTGTGATTTTGGCTCGCCTAACCTCTGCCTCTGGGTTCAACAATTCTTGTGCCTCAGTCTCCCGAGTAGCTGGGACTACAGGCATGTGCCACCACGGCCAGCTCATTTTTTCTATTTTAGTAGAGATGGAGTTGCACTGTGTTGGCCAGGCTGGTCTCAAACTCCTGGCCTCAAGTGATCTGCCTGCCTCAGCCTCCCAAAGTGCTGGGATTACAGGCGTGACCCACCACATCCAGCCCCCAATAATTTAGATACATGGTATTTGAAATCCTTGGTGAAAGAATAAATTTAATAAATGGTTCTGTGATAATATATTAATTCTTTGAAAAAAATAGATTTCTCCTTCAAGCTAAAAACAAAAAAATAAATATTAGATTGGAAAAAAATGTGAATTAGGTATATATGTTGGGGTGAAGAGCACCTTCATTTACTAATGACAAAATGATAAATAAAAACTACTAATAACTGGGGGGAAAAGATTAGGCCATTATAAAAATGTGCCAAAACCCAAAAAATTCAGCCTTACAAACATATATACATACATATATGCAGATTCTAGTGTTGGTCAGCCTATAGGAAACTGACACACTCATTGAATGCCATCGGACTGGAAACTGGCACAACTTTTTTGAGGTTAATCTGGTAGTATACATTAAGGCTCAAAAATGTGCAAATCCCACCAATATTTCTACTTCCAGCTGTGAGAATTGAATCACTGGGACTGTGGTTCTCAAACTTGAATACGCACCACAATCACCTTGGGTTTATTAAATTACAGAGAGGGGTACTTTCAGAGACTGTGATCCAGTGGGTCTGAGAAAGGGCTTGAGAATCTGCCTTTTAACAAATTCTCTAGTGATGCGGAAGCTGCTGGAGCTGGGACCACACCATGAGAACCACTGCAACAGGGGCAGGGCGGGTTACTGAAACAACAGCCAATGGCCTTTTTCCTCCTTTAGTGGACATATTTGGACCAACAGGGATTGAGCAGGGCAGGGGTGGGCAAAAAGGAGTTGAGTCAGTTTTGGAAACGTTGAACTTGAGGTGAATGCTCTACTATCTATTCTTATAAGGCTCCCAACAAATACTTCTCATTGTTTCTGAACATCTGCACTTGCCAGCGACCTCAGACCTCTTGGCTTCCATGAAAGTGCACTGTCTAAAACTTGCTTTCTCCAGGAACGCTTTTCCAACTAATTTCACTTGACAGCATTCAGATATTTCGCTACGGATCATTTAACATCTGTCTGTTTTTATTTTTTGTTGTTGTTCTTTACTGATTTTGTACACTTCTATGTTAGCATTAGGTTTGGCATAAGCAACAGAAATACCTAAACTAACAGTTTAAGACAGAAATACATTGCTCTGTCCTGTGAACAAACTGGAGGTAGGGAGTCAAGCGCCAGAATGAAGGGTTTATCAATACCAGGACTTGGGCTCCTTCTGTCTCATTACCTAGCTATGAGAGGCTCATTTCCAAGGTCACCCTATGGTCCAGTATGAGGCTGGAGTGCCAGCTACTCTATATTCATCACAGCTCCCACATCTGCATTCTAGTCAGCAAGAATGATGACTTGATAAAGAGCATTCTCCCTCTCTTTAAAAACACTTGCCCAGGATCTACAATGATCTCAAACTAAAATATTTAGGGCCAGGTGTGGTGGCTCACGCCTATAATCCCAGCACTTTGGGAGGCTAAGGTGGGGGAGTCACAAGGTCAAGAGATTGAGACCATCTGGCCAACATGGTGAAACCTCGTCTCTAAAAAAATAGAACAATTAGCTGGGCGTGGTGGCACATGCCTGTAATCCCAGCTACTCAGGAGGCTGAGGTAGGAGAACTCCTTGAACCAGGGAATTGGAGCTTGCAGTGAGCCACGATTGCGCCACAGCACTCAAGCATGGTGACAGACTCTATCTCAAAAAAAGAAAAAGAAAAAGAAAAAAGTTTAAAAAACAATTCCCCTAAGATACATCATTTTCTACTGATACCTAACTTAGTCACATGGTCACCTAAACCAACAGGAAACTGGGAAATATAGTCTTCATTTTGGGCAAATGTGTGCTCAGCTAAAATTCACAGAATTACTGACAAACAGCTAAACGGCTGTTTGCAGACAACTGGAAGTTTCTGCCACAGTCCCTATAGTGTATTGTGTACATAGCAGCCAGTGATCTTTTCAAAATACAAATCAGATCACATCACAGCCTTGTTTAAAGTCTTCCAGTAAAGTCCCATTACATTTAGAACAAATCCATGCCCCTTACTCTCACTTCAGAGGTCCGATGTGACCTGGAGCCTGTGTATCTCTCGCCTTCCAAGTGCTCTCTACCAGAACACAGGCTTTCTTCTCATCACTTTAAACACATCAAGCTAATGCTTGCCTCAGGGACCAGCTGTGCTTTCTGCCAAGAATCTCTTTGGCTGGTTCCTTCCTGTCTTTCAGGTCTTGTGAGGATTCTCTGATTTCTAAATAAGCACTACATTTTCTCCTTCATCTTGCTTTATTTTCATTATGTATTACCTGGTATTTTGGGGCTTGTTTGTTGTCTCTTCTTACTAGAAAGAAGGACCTTGTCTGTCTGAATCATGGATGCATCTCCAGGGCATAAAAGACTGCCCAACCTCAACAGTACTCAATACAGACACAATGAACACATGGGGGTGACTGAGCATGACTCGTGTCTCTTCTTTGTAACTGCAACACATAGCACAGTAACTGACAGACATCTTGGTTAAACAAACAGTAGCCACACATGTGACCTCACTTTTTTTAAATGTGAGCACAAATCAGGGGATGGGAAAAGAACTGAGATTACCTCCACTCTCCTGAGATACCCTGCCACCACTGTTACTTTCCTCAAGCTGGCTCAATTTCCCTTTAGGTTAATAATTAAAGGTATCTCTACATATTCCTGTGTTAAGCAACTAAGTGGTGTAAACATAGGGCTTTTAAAATCTAATACAAGATGCTAGAACCACCTACCTGGTCTCCCTGCTCATTAGTAATTTCCTATAATGACAGCAGAATGGAGTTCAATTAGAGTCCACATACTATTTGACATGGCAGTCACTTGTTTTTGATAAACTATGTTCCAAAGATCAAAAAAAGTACCCAAATTTAATCATACTTTACTAGTTAAGAACAAAGATGGATGGTGAACTTTGGGATCACTCCAGCCTACATATGTTAATCACACTGTCAATCACTTTAGTAAGAAAGAGTAACTCTGTTGCAGAAGTGACAACTCTTTCCTGCAGAATGTGACAAACTCCTCCTTAGTCGAGCTGATCTGAGATGGCACTTTTGTATGCTCTATTTTAATGATACATCAGTCCTCCTGACTGCACAGCAACTACCATCACCTTCTAACATGATCAGGTCATATTTGAAAGACTACTGTGATAACTTCTTGTGCTGTAATTTCCAATGTTACTCTAGGCATATTTAAACCAACATGTCTTTATGTCATAGAAAGGATTGAACTTTCAGATTAGTATACCCTGTAATTTTGGAAGCAATATAACAAACATGTTGAAGTGTCAGTTCTTGGGGTCACCCTGGTGTTTGAGGTGACTGAGAGGGCAAAGCCTCCCACTAATCAACTCTGTTCTTGTCTGTTGTCCTTTTTTTTAAAGTGCTTCCTCACAAGAGTTCCTCTGAAGTCTGGAAGCCACTGGATTAGATCACCTCTTAAGATGCTCCTTTCCAACTCAAAGACAGTAAAAATTGGAATTTCCAGTGCCTCAGGGACATGTATTTCTAAGTACCAATAATTATTCTGCAGGAGCTTAAGTTGAAAAATGATAGGAGATCATGCTGGATGGGTGGTACCCTAAGAGCAAGGGGTAGCCTATTGTTTTAAAATGTCAGATATGAACTTTATTTACAGTCTATCATTTTTTCATCTTTTCTAAAAAGGACTGAAAGTGGCTTTCATTTGAACTTGTTTTGTAATACAGGATTTTTCCTAAAGAGTGAGTGTACTTTCAAAATGAAAGATAAACCAGATTGCAATTGCGGATTTACTACAACAAAACCATTATTTAGTAAGCCTTTTGAATTGACAGTGTTAAAACAGTTTTTCCCAAAGCCTGGAAGGAAAAGTCAAAAAGTTAATTTTTAACAAGGCTTTAGTATTAATGGACAAGTTTTTCAGTACCACATTTATTTCTGTATAACTACTTTACATTCTTGGGTGAGGTTTAAGAATGAAAAACAGGAGTTAATACTTGCACCGTCTCAGACAAGATTTTAAATACAGTGCCAAGGAGTATTTGTGCTCTGTTACATCACAAATGTAACCACAGTTTATACAGCTTTAAATATTGCTGAGTTCAACAGATTCTCCAGAAACAAGTGTGCAGAATGAATAAGAACAAAAAATAGATTTATCATCTTCATGTAATATTTACATGTGACTATAATGCTTAGTTAACCTTGACGGAAGGTTAACTCAAATTCTGTGAGGGCTACAGTAATCATAAGCAGTTAAAAGTGAATTATTTAGTTTCAACAACATAGGACGAGGTTTAAAAAGCCTAGTAAGGTTATCTTTTTGCCTTAAAGGCTGAAAGTAAAACAAGAATAATCAGTTGCATCTTAAATAACTAAAATTACTTTCTACTTAAAATCTCACACTCATTATGGCGATTTATTTTAGTAGAAACTGACCATAATATTCCAAACAAGGCTTTCATGGGTAATATCTACAATTATGTAAATAAATGTTAAACAGCTGCTTCAGATAAGAGCCTCTTTGATGTTGAAGCAATTCACTTTATAGATAATAAGGTCCCCTTTTTCATGCCTTGGAGCACACAATGAGTATGAGTACTGGGAAAGGCCAGTATCTTTTTAAAAGGCAATTTTTTAACAATAAAATATTTTTATATAGGTTATACATGCATTTGGTTAAAAAAAAAATCAAGTGACACAATGGGTGTGCAGTGAAACCAAAGTCTTCCCTTCATTCTTGTCTTTCTGTCCCCTGGATTTCTGTATTAGAATCAACTCCTGTTAACAATTTCTTGAATCTTTCCAGACCAATTCTTGGCATTTACAAGTTAATACCATAGAAGACTTAATAGCTTGCTTTCTCTCTAGGAAGCCGCCACCAACAGCAGTAACAACAACAACAACAACAATAATTCAGCTTGAGCTTTAAAAATACTCAAGCATGTAAAAATAGTGTATGTTGACTAACACGGAAAAAAGAAAAGCCAGACACTATATTGTTTTCACTGTAGCTCTGCCATCACCAGAATCCTTTCCTGAAAGGTGCAACAACTCAACGCTTCACCATATTGGCCAGAGAGGGCAGTGTGCACCCACCGCAAAGGCGAAGGAAGAAACGCTGCAAATCCCTTCACCATTGGAGGAGGCTCTAACAGCCCCTGCCCTAACCAGCTCAGTTTTATCAAGTTCTGCAGGTAAAGCGGTGTGACAGATCTACGCGATGTCATCCGGGGGCTGCCCTCAGATGCTCGGTCAGTAGGATGCTGACAACCTTACCGTGGTGAGGGCGCAACTGGACAACGGCAGAAAATTCAGATAAGCAGAACGATCAGAAATCCTACTGTGCATACGGTTTATCATGAAAGAGTAAAACAAAACATTCATTTCCCCGGAATGACTGTAAAAATTAAGAGTTAGAGATATGAAAACCACAGGACGAATTTCAGAGTTGTTTTCAATTGTAGTATAATAAAGAAATCACTAAGCATTTATGGTTTGTGAAATATTCATCAGCTAGAAAGTCCTGGGTTACCTTAGTGTAAGCTGTAGATCGGTTTACAGTGGGGTAAACGTTTTAAATTAAATTACTAACATCTCGGTCACAAATTTAGGAATATTTGGAGAGGAGATAATGTGTCCAATTAAAATCAAAAGCAAAATTACACGGAACTTTCTAATAAAACAAATGTGAACAAAGTGTTGTTATGGAGCAGGAAAAACACCAAGATCTGTCTCTCTACAAATATTAAGAAACAGTGCTAAGCTATACGTGACACGTTAATAATGCCTCAGTTGTACCCTCAATATTTTAAAAAAGAACATGTGATGACATTACAAACATACAGATATTCAATATTGTCTAAATAAATCAGCAGGGGGAAAAGAGAAGTCCTTTACGGAGTGTTGGTGCTTTCTCCCTCTGGAAATTGAAAAGACGATTTATTCAGTCCGAGTTTCAGCAGCAACTTTGTATCCCAATCCTAATTATCTATGTATATAAATTTTCCTCTAGATTACCGCCTCTTGGGAAATGCAAAGCGGCTGGAGAGTGCTTTAGAGCTCTGCGCTCTTGGGAAGCCAAGTGTTTTAATTCCTGGTACAACAAATTAGTAAGAACCGAACACCAGCGGCGGGGAATTCTGAGACCTCCGGGGAAGCTGGAGGAGCGCAGTTCCGGGGAGTGCCCGGGCTCAGCCCGAGCAGCCGCGCTCCCCCGGGTCGGACTAGCCGAGCCGGGTCCACGGCGCCCGCGCGCCGCCCCCGGAGCCCGCAGTGGTGCCGCAGCCTCAGCGGCCGCAGCAGTTGGGACCCCGCCGGCCCGGCAGGCCCAGCTCCCCGCAGCGAGGTTGGCGCGCCGCGGGGCTGTTCGAAAACCGCTGCACGACGTCACGGCCGCGGCTTTTATTGTTCTCATGGCATTACTTTTTGCCATCACATCTGGAGAAAGAGCGGCCTTCGCTCCACGACAGGAATCTCACAACTTTGCGAAGCGATAGGCGGAATTCTACGGAAGCGGCGCGAGGGCGCAGCTCCGAGGGCCCCGTGGGGCCCAGTCCTCCCAGCCGCCTTCTCGACCCGATCCCCTTTCCCATTCGCGCCCGGCGAACGTCGGCTGGACTCGCAGGGGCCGAAGGCGGCGCGCCGGGAGAGCCGGACAGTGAGCGCGCCCCGCGGTCCGCTCGGAGTCGCCGCCAGTACCGCCAGACAAAGAGGCGCGTCGGGTCCGGGGATCAGGGAAGGGACGCGGCAGCCGGGCAGGGAGGCGCGCCAGCCTCGGCCCGCAGGGGGCGCCGTCCGCGGCCCCAACACTTACCTTTGAGGACCGAGCAGAGCCGCTGAAGGGCCATGTTCCCGAGCTGCCCGGCGCTTCGCAAGAGGCTGAGGCGGCTGCAGCGCGGGGCTCACGGCCCGACGCAGCGGCGGCGGCCCCGCTCCATCCTCATCGCCGGCCAGCAGGTGCCTCCCCGCGGGGCAGGGCTCAGGTCCTGCGGCCCGCCATGCCCGAGTCCCCCCGACGAGCGACGCCTCCTGCTCCGCGGCGCCTAGTCCCATCGACCGCCCGGGGGCCGAGGAGGGCGGGCGCGCGGCGTGGGACGAGCCGTCAGCTACAAGCGCGGCCCCGGCGCGGGATCTACTGAAGTAGAGGGCGCGGGGCGACCAGGCTCATTTAAGCAGGGAGCGCGAGCGCCGCGTGCCGGCCGCGCCGCCTGTGCGCATGTGCCCGCCCCGCCCCGCCCCGCGCCTGGCGCGCCCGCCGCGGCCTCGCGCCCCGGGACGGCGTCGCTCCCCACCGGCTGCCGTTAGGGCTGGGGACCCGCGGGGCGCGGGGGATGCGGGGGTACCTCTCGCCTTGGCGGCGCGGTGCCCTCCCGCTCCGAGAGGTCGACGCCGGGGCATAGCCCGGCCGGTGCCCGGCCGCCGCGCAGGGTGCCCGGGGCAGCGGCCCCAGCCCTCGAGGCCTCCCGCCTGATGGAGTCTCCCCGGAAGCGCCGCCCACCCTGGCCCCTCACCCTCGCCCGCCTGCCCCATCTCCGCCCACCCTCTCAGACGGAAAGGGGCGCTGACCTCCGGTCCCCCGGACCTCGATTCAAGGTCAAAACTTCGCCCACCTCAGCCTTGCTCGACCCCGAGCAGGGAGACGCGGACCTCAGCAGAGGGAGCCAGAGGCTCTCCCTGCCCTTCGCGCCAGTGGGTTCCCGATCCGCCGCGCTGCCGGCATCTCCCCAGCGGCTGCCAGGCTAACAGGCACTTTAGTAACAACTCCTTAGACTCCCCTCATGAGGTAGGTTGTAGAGGATGGGAAAATCGAGGCCAGAGGTGAAGCCATTTGTCCAGAGCCACACAGCAAGTGAGCGGCAGGGCTGTGCACCCTCTCCCGGGGCTGCCCTCCTCAACTAACCACGACGCTGGCCGGCTTTTCCCGCTGATAGGAGTCTCCAGGCCTGCCAACAATTGACTGGTTCTTGGGGGTATTCGTGATTCTGCTTTATTTTCTCCGTGGCGGTTATCACACTGATATGACCGTCCTCATTTATTTATTTGTTCATCCTTTGTATCTCCCTCACCCCTACACCATTAAACTGTCAGCTGCTTGCAGGCAGGGAGATTGCATTCATTTTTTTTACTCCACGGTAAGTATTGGGTGTTAATTATGTGCAGAAGACAATGATTGGTGCTGGAGAAACAACCGCAATCAAGGCCCTACCATAATAGAATATTTATGCCTATGTCTGCAGGTAGGAGGAACTCTATAAATGTTTGTCTAACCAATTGTAGCTAAAGACAATGTCAGGCAACTGAAAATTTTTTCAGGTGTTAAGCTCTTCTGTCTTTGTATTCCTCCAAGAAAGGCTCAAAAGCATAAGCAATTCACAAGATGTACAAAGGAAAAACATTTCGCACCAATTAATGTCGAGGTGTTTCACCCTTTGCCATGGTGCTGTGGGGGGACATTTTAAAATATGTGTAAGTCTGGGTTCGTAAAGGTAACCACCTACAGTTAAGATCGCACACAACCAACTAGGACATAAAACATTTGAGAACCTTTTCCTACGCGTATACTAAGGTGGCTGGGCGTGGTTGCTCACGCATGTAATCCCAGCACTTTGGGAGGCCGAGGCGGGTGGATCACATGAGGTCAGGGGTTAGAGATTTGCCTGGCCAACTTGGTGAAATCCCATCTCTACTAAAAATACAAAAATTAGCCGGGTGTGGTGGCCAGCCCCCTGTAGTCCCAGGTACTCGGGAGGCTGAGGCAGGAGAGTGGCTTTAACTCGGTAGGCGGAGGTTGCAGTAATCTGAGATCATGCCACTGCACTCCAGCCTGGGCAACAGCGAGTCTTCGTCTCAAATAAGGTGGCCTAATGGTAGAATAGGACAGTAAGAAGACAATGGTAAGTAAGTCACAGACAACAGTGAACAAAAAAAATTTGAGAGGAAGGGACTCTCAGCTTCTGGAACATAATAGGTTCTTAATGTGAAGTTGTTGACTAAAGGAAAAAATCAGTGTGCGATGTCATCAGAGAAGGCATCCTGAAGGGGGTGACATATAAACCATGGAAAGGCTTGGGGTGGTGATAGGAGAGGCGAGGAGGCAGAAGAAGAAGAGCTCAGCAGGCAGGGAGCAGGGTGAGCCTGGAACGTGGGGCAAGTGTTGTGTTTGGTATTAAAGATGAGGTTAGATATGGTGGGCTTTGATTATGGAGATATGTGCATGAATGCTAGTTAGGTGAATGGTGACTTTTAATAGTGGAGTAATGGAGTTCTGGGAAGATTCATGTGTTAGTTGAGGTTGTAATAAAAGGGGAGAGATTAGAGCAACCACAAGAATTCCAAAAGTAGATCTATAATACTTCTGCGTTTACTTCAGTAGCTCTTACTGATAGTATTATTTTGATTAAACCTATTTCTGCTCTAGAATGTTGGCTTGAGAGTAGATTCCAACTGGGAATGTTCATTTTGTGGCTCCCTTTTAAGACACCTATCTTTTAAATGTGCTGGTGGAATCATCTGCAGTCGATTTTTTGAGGAATGTAGGAAAGCACAGATCGTAGCTGAGACTACTGTGTGACCATATGTTAGCCAAATATAAAGGGAGGCAGTTTTCATATCTCTCACTTGGGTATTCTGTATTGAATTATTATTTTCCTGGAAGATTACCCAGTAGCACCCAGTCTGTTTCCAGATTACCTGCTAGTTCCTGGGTGACTGAGGACTTTGCTTTCCTTGCAAAGGAAAGGCATCCATTCAGGCTCTCTGACTCCTCACAATAATTCCTATAGTCTGAATTAAGTTTTCTCTGACCAAGTCCCATGTGGCACATGAATAGTGTTGCATGGCATTTACTTGTTATTAGAATGAACCATTTTTTTAAAAAAGGAAGCATTTTATTGTCAATGTTTATACACTTAACAGATTTTTGTTGTCTCTCTGTTTTGCTATTGTTTGGGAGCGTTAACATTCTATTACATGGCAGCCAAGGAAGGCAGGTTTTTGTGTTTAAAGATTGTTACTTACTGTGTCCCCTCGTAGTTCATATGTTGAAACCCTAACCCACAGTGTGGCTGTATTTGAAGAGGAAGGCCTGGAAGGAAGTAATTAAGGTTAAATGAGGCCGGATGGGTGGGTCGCTGATCTGAAAGAAATAGTGTCCTGATGAGAAGAGACATCAGAGAGCCTGCTCTCTCTTCATGCACAGGCACCAGGAAAGGCCATGTGAGGACACAGCAAGAAGGCAGTCATCTGCAAGCCAGGAAGAGCATCCTCATCAGAAACTGAATTGGCTCCTGCCTTGATCTGGGACTTCAGCATACAGAACTGTGAGAAAATATGTCTGTTGTTTAAGCTACCCAGTCTGTGGTATTTTGTTGTGGCAGCCTGGACCAGCTAATACAGAGATTATAACTAAGGACAGAAGAATTTAAAAAGAACCAAACTTTTATGTGCAGAAACACTATTTGTAGTAAAATATAATATGAATCTTGAACTTTACAGCAATGGTGACATTTAGTGAAAAACAATTAGGTGAGTTCTCAGTATATGAAGATTTCAGTGTTTATTACACAACTGTAGGTTTTTAAGAAAGGAATAGAGGAAAATTATAATTTTTAAAAAGTGCTTTCTATTAGTCTGCTCAGGCTGCCATGGCAGAATTACACTGTAAGCTACAGACTGGGTGGCTTACTGTATAGAAATGTATCTTCTCATGGTTCTGGAAGCTGGTTGGTTTCCACTGCAGCCTCTTTCCTGGCTTGCAGACTATCACCTTCTCACTGTCTTCAGTGGCCTTTTACTCTTTCTGTATGCACCCCTGGTCTCTTCCTCTTCTCATAAGGACTCTAGTCCTATTGGATTAGGGTCCCACCCTTCTGACCTCATTTAACTTTAATTATTTCCTTAAAGGCCCTGTCTCCAAAAAGTTATATAGAGGGATAGGGCTTCAACATGTGAATTTGTGGAACACACAATTCAGCCTGTAAAATGCATGAACCACAATCATTCCTGTGTTAATGATATTGAAGAAGAGCTGTCAGGGAGTCAAAAGAGTTCTTTCAGTAACACTGTCCCCTAAACATCTAAATTTCTAGTTAGCATAATTTTAAACAAAGAATGCTTTTAAGAAATATTGCTTCCTACTAATTACTAAAGTATTTCATCTTTACCAGGAAAATTTCAAATTGTCAAGAAAATTTTTGGTCATTAGTTACTTTCATTTGATTGTGAAAAACTAAGAAATGTCCTGATTTTAGTCATGTGCTATGTAACAACCTTTTGGTGGATGACAGACCACATACACAACTGTGATCCCATAAGATTATAATGCCATGTTTTTACTGTAGTTTTTCTATGTTTAGATATCATTAGATATGCAGATACTTACCATTGTCTTATAATTGCCTACAATATTCAGTACAGCCACATACTGAACAGGTTTGTAGCATAGGAATAATACACTAGACTATAGAGCCCAGGTGTGTAATAGGCTACACCATCTAGATTTGTATAAGTACACTCTATGAAGTTTGCACAATGACACATTTCTCAGAATGTATGTCTGTTTTTAAGTGACAGATGACTGAATATTTCTTAGAATAAAGTTGCTAACATATATGGTATCTTTTCTTCAAAACCAAAATCCCATGTTGAAAAGAGATGTGTTTACTTAAACCTATTTACTTTCTAACCTGGTTTTCTTTCATTAAAAAACAACAACCCCTTCAAGAAAAACCCTGTTTACTAAAAGCTGAAACAAATGTTAGTTTATTGGTGCAATATGAAACCATAAAGTGTAAATTCTTGATTCAGTTATTTGGTAATGTTTTTTAAATAATAAAAATTTCTTATAAATTCAACTTAAGGGCTTAATGGACTGTGAACATGTGTGCTGGCTTATATTCTTATGCTATTTAAAACTAACGTGACTGGAATGAATCTATTTAACTATATGTCAGTGTTATTTAATTCTTATATTTGTGAGAAAGGTATATCTGAATTATTGTAATATTAACAAATCTCAAACTATTTTTGTGCTATAAAATATATACTCTAAGACTTGTAATGAAGTTTCTGTTTCTAGATATGCGATCTACAAAGGGATCTTTGGGAAAGTTTTATAAGATTTTTTTAAAATTGTGAAATATTCATATTTAGAAAAGTATCTTAAACAAATATGTGTGTACAGTTTATTAAAGTGAATAACCATGTAAATACTACCCAAATCAAGAAATGAAACATCATCTATATACTAAAGTCCTCCATATTCCTCTGCCTGGTCATAATCTCCCAATTCCCTAGAGTTTATCAGTATTCTTACTTTTATTATTTGCTACCTTTTCTTTGTAGTTTTAAAAATAAATACATCCTTAAACTATTTATAGTTTAATTTTTCCTATTTTTGAACTTTATATGTATGAGTGGATCATGGTATATGTATGCTTTTGTGTCTTGCTTTTTGGCTTAACTTTGTGAGATTAATCATGTGGTGTGTGCAAGTGTAGTTCATGAAATGTCATGGCTGTATAGTATTTCATTATATAAAAATCCATGTAGCTGGATATTTAGGCAGTTTCTAGATTTTGGCCATTGTGAACATAGTTGCTATGAACATTTTTATACCTATAGCCTGGTGCACATGTGTGAGAATTTCTTAAGAGTAGAGTGATACGTAGATTTAGAGTATGCATATCTTCTACTTTAAATAAAACCAACCACTGCTTTTACTTTTTTTTTTTAAACTTAGTCCCATTAAGTGCATCAGACTTTTGTTGCTCCACATCCATACCAATATTTGGTTATTGTCAGCTGTTAATACTTTTTGTCAATCCTTTTGCTTAATTTTTTATTGGGCTGTCTTTTTCTTTCTAAATCATTTTGTAGGATTTCTAGATTTTGAGTAAAGTCAGTTTTATTTGTTGAAAATATCTTCTTTCATTTGGTGACTTCTCTCCACACTTTTTATAGTTATTGTGGACAGTTATTAATTTTAATATACTTTAATATATCAGGAGTTTCCTTTAGAGATTAGTGTTTTTTTAGTAACTTGAATAGGAAACCCACTGTTACCCTAGGATCATGAAATTATTCTATTAAGTACTAGAAGCTTATATATTTGTATTCACATTTCACCTTCAATCTACCTGGAATTGATTTTTCTGTGTGATGGGGGTGCAGTTACCTTTTAGTTAATGAATTGTCTCAGCTTATTTGTTGTTAAAAGGCTGTTCATATTGCATTGCTTTGCAGTGCAGTGTTGCTGCCTTCTTGAATCAAACGTCCATGCATATGAGTCTTTCTCTGCACTCTTTAATATGTTCCATGGGTCTGTCTATTTATTCACTAATACCACACTCTGTTAATCACCTTAACTTTTTATTTTTATTTTTTTTGAGACAGAGCTTCGCTCTTGTCATCCAGGCTGGAGTGCAATAGCATGATCTTGGCTCACTGCAACCTCTGCCTCCTGGGTTCAAGCAATTCTCCTGCCTCAGCCTCCTGAGTAGTTGGGATTATAGGCATGTGCGATGATGGCCAGCTAAGTTTTGTATTATTAGTAGAGTCAGGGCTTCAACATGTTGGCCAGGTTGGTCTCCAACTTCTGACCTCAGGTGATCCACCTGTCTCAGCCTCCTAAAGTTCTGGGATTACAGACGTGAGCCACCATGCCTGGCCTAATCACCCTAACTTTTTATTGTTTTGTTATCTGGTAGAGCAAGTCCTGTTCTTTTTCAAGATTGTCTTGGCTGTTCTTGGTCTTTTATATTTCTGCATACATTTTAGAAACTGCATAGCAAGCTCAACAACACAGTAACTTATTGGGATGAGTGGAGTTGGGAGGGGTTTGACATCTTTGCAATTTTGAGTCTACCTGTCCATTAACATGGTACATATGTGCATTTATTGAAAAATTTTCTTAGTGTTTCTCAGAAAAGTTTTATAATTTACCAGACAGAGATGTGTGGTACATCTTGTGTTGTATTGATTACTAGGTACTTGACTTTTTTCATGCTGTTATGTTACCTGTTTTAAATCCCATTTTCTAACTGATCATACTGGGATATAAAAATGCAGTTGATTTTAGAAAGTGCCAAACAGTTCCCTAGAGTGGCTTTACCATTTTGCTTCCCCACCAGCAATGTATGAAAATTCTAGTTGTTCTTCATCTTTATCAGCACTTCGAATTGTCAGTATTCTTTGTTTTATCCATGAAAGCATTCTTTATGATAGATGTGTAGTGGTATTTCTTCATAGTTTTAGTATTCATTTCCCTAATGGCTTATCCTGTTGAACATTTTTCCATGCGCTTGTTTGCTACTGATATATCCTCTCTAGTGAAGTACCTTCAAGTTATTGTCCACTCAAATTGTTTTTTATTTTTAATGGTAAAAAGATGTTTATTTAGACTTAGCCAGCTGGACTCAGTTTAGATGACTCCAATCTTGTTGGTAACATCCAAAGCATCGTAAGCAGGAGCCAGTTAAACATACACCTTCTCTCCATTGGGCCTGATTGATCAGGCCACATCAGTGTCTCAGAGCTTCTCCACATCCTGTTTGCTCTGGTGCATGTTGGCTTTGGCATCCACAATGACCTAAAGTGTGTTGTTATCTTGTTTTCTTCATGGCAGACTCAATGGTCAGGGGGAATCAGGCAGAGTGGTCAAGTTTGTTTCTCTTGGGGGCACTCTTCTGAGGTTATCTGGGCTGTCTCTGGAGCTGTAATGTCTCCGGCTACTGGAAGGTGGGTAAAGTGCAGATATTCCTTTTTGTATGTGGCTGTGGATGCTTTCCAGCACTGCCTTCTTGGCCTTCAAAGCTTTTGCTTCGGTTTCAGCTTTGGGAGAGGCAGGAGCTTCCTTAGGTGTTATCTTGTCTGAGTGGTTATATTGTTGAGTTTTGAGAGCTAAGGATCCAAGTCTGTTGTTGGATATGTGATTTGAAAATATTTTCTTGGTTGGGCATGGTGGCTCATGCCTATTAATCCCAGCACTTTGGGAGGCCAAGGCAGATGGATCATTTAAGGTCAGCAGTTTGAGACCAGTCTGACCAACATGGTGAAACCCCATCTCTACTAAAAATATAAAAATTAGCTGGGCATGGTGGTGCATGCCTGTAGTCCCAGCTACTTGGGAGGCTGAGGCAGAATTGCTTGAACATGGGAGGCAGAGGCTGCAGTGAGCTGAGATCACACTGCTGCACTCCAGCATGGGTGACAGAATGAGACTCCATCTCAAAAAAAAAAATTTTTTTTCTTTGCATATATACCTTGTCCATTCTCTTGGAAGTGTCTTTGTTAAGGCAAACATTTTTAATTTAGATGAAGTCACATTTATTAGTTTTTTGAAAAGATCATAACTTTGGTGTCATTTCTAAGAACTCTGCTTAACCCTAGCTCATGAGGATATTCTGTATGTTCTTTTAAAGTTTTATCATTTTACGTTTTAAATTTATGACCATTTTGAGTTAATTTTTATATAAGGTGTGAGGTTTAGATTAAGGTTCTTTTTTTTCCCTTTACCCTTAGATTTATGGCAAATACTGACACTGTTGAAAAGACTGTCTTCCACTCAGTAACTTTTACATCCTTGTCAAACATCAGATGTCTGTATTTGTGTGGGTTTATTCCTGGACTCTATTTTATTCCATTGGTCTACGTGTCTCTCTTTGCCAATACCACACTATCTTTATTACTTTAGCTTTATAATAGTTTTTAAGTCACACAGTTTGATTTCTTCAACTTTGTCTTCTTTTTCAAAATTGTTTTAAACTATCCTACTTTCTTTTCTCTTTCATATAAGTTGCACAAAATCTTGTCCATATTCACCCCAAGATAACTGCTGGGATTTTGATAGGGATGGTGTGAAATCTACAGATCCTTTGGGGAGTATCAAGTCTTCCTTGATTTCTTTCATCACCCTTCTTGTTTGTTAATACATGCATTTAATATTATAAATCTCCCCTCTCGGCACTGCCTCCTAAAAATTTTAGTATGTTGTATTTTTCGTTTGGCTCAAAAATATTTTAAAATTTCCTTTGAGACTTCTTTTGACCCTATAGTCATTTAAAAAAGTTAATTTCAAAATATATGGCTGTTTTCCATGTATCTCTCTAGTTCAAATCTATTATAGTCTGATAATCTACTTTGTATGATTTCGATTCTTTTAGATTTGGTGAGACTTGTTTTATGGCCCAGAATATGGTCTATCTTGGTAAGTGTTCCATGTGCACTGGAAAAGACTATTTTGCTGCTTTTGGTTAGAGAGTTATATAAATATCCACTAGGTTAGATGGACTGAGTGCTTTTCAGGTTAGCTCTAAGCTTTCTGATTTCCTGCCTACTTTACTTTTTCCTTCAGTTACTGGAGAAGAGTGTTGATGTCTCCCACTTAAATAGCGATTTTGTCTATTTCTCCTTACAGGTCGGTCAGTTTTTTCTTTTTAGTTTATGAACATTTAGGTTTTTTTTTTTTTTTTCTTTTTTAAATGTCAAGAAGAGGGGACTGATCTTGGGTGAGTCTGTTCTCTAGATGAGGCTGGCAGATGAACAGTGATGGCATTCCCAGAAGTTAGGATAAGAAGTCGTTTATTCTTGATGCTGGATCTGGACATACCACAGCATTAGCAGGAGTATTTAGTTTTGTTTCTGGTTATATTCTGGTGATATTTTCTTAGGAATTGGTCCATTTTGTATAAACTTTCAGATAGTATAAAATTATTCTCAGTCTTCCTACTTTAATAAATAGATTATCTGTAGTTAATACCCTTTTCATTTTTTTTTTTTTTGAGATTAGGCAGAGAAACTGAACTGTGATGTGTTCTCAATGGAATGCCACATACGACCCTACATCGAGTTCTGAGATAGGATGACCTTTCCTATCTCCTAACCTGTCCCAAGTTAGAATACGAAGGCTGGGCCTTTACATTCCCACATTCATCAGTTGGCTGCCCCAAAGGCCTCTAACAAGAAAAGGAAAACAGGTACAAATAACCAGTATCAAAAATGAAAAGGGTACTCAGGCTTCGTATTCTAACTTGGGACAGGTTAGGAGATAGGAAAGGTCATCCTATCTCAGAACTTGATGTAGGGTCGTATGTGGCATTCCATTGAGAACACATCACAATTCAGCTTCTCTGCTTAATATTGTTTCCTTCCTTTCCCTTATACAGTTGTGGATCAAAGGCACTCCCTAATCTATTTATTTTATTAGCCTTTTAAAATAACTGGTCAGGTGCAGGTAATCACAAGGGCCGGTTTCCTTTAATTCACCTTTATCCCGAGGAGTAAGCCCTTAAGTATCCTAGATCAGTCCTAGGTATATCACTGAGGTCTGCTGGACACATTTTAAGTTTTTGTTTCTTTTTATGAGGTATTCTAGCTACTTGCAAGGATGGGGCAATGTAAAGGGTTAGTTCAAATAAATGGTGTATTAACAACATATTTACAACATCTTCAAAATGATTGATTAATAATTCTTAATTACTCCTCCTAGCTCCCCAAAGATGGATGACACAAATGTATAGTCAGTGGGAAAAAAATGTCAGAAAATGTTAGTCACTGTAATGGGATGGGAAGGAAGAAAAGAGCCAGCACTTATCAAGTACCTTCTATGTACAAACTGCCATTTCAGACTCATAGCAGTCCTTGAAGGTAGGTATCACTCAGTATCTTTGTTTAACAGATGAAGAAACCAAAGTTCAAAGAAGTGGCTGATTCAAAGTCATGAAATCAGGGAGTTGGGCTCTGATTCCAGATTGGTCTGACCTCAAAGCCCTGTTCTCTTTCCACTGCAATATTCAAAATGAAAACAAAGGTCTTTGTTAGTGATTCCAAATGTGTGACATAGTTTTTACCTACTATCCCTTAATATTAAAGTTGCATTTGGAAATACAGAAGCAGTATTAATGTCACTGACTGTAGTTTTAATTGTCATTAACATTTTATCTGTCTTGTAAACACTGACTCCACATGAGTTTTAAGACTCAGGCTATCCATAGATAAGGAGCCCACTTGTCTTTGGGAAAGTGTGGTACCTGGCCCAGTGCTGTGGGTTGATAACTAGTGAATTTAACTGAATATTGCAGTCAGGAGAGTCCCTTCTTGCCCGTGACCCATACAGAGGCAGTGGGCAAGTTACCTTATCCTAGTCTCCCAGTGCAGATGAATGCTTTCATAAGCTGTAAGGTCTCTTCATGTTCCAAAATAATTATTTAAAAACTCACCAAAATACTTTGTTTCAATAAGGAATATTTATTAAGAAGACATGTTAACATGCTTAGATACAAAGCCACTCTCAGTGAAATGTAAAGAAAAAAATCACATGAAGAACAAAATTGTTTTCAGAGAAATGTTGTTTTATAGTCATTACATGTCCATTTGCGTATTAGAAAATTATTAGCATTGGTAAACTTTTTTTCTCAGTCTTTAACTCTTTTTAAAGTAATTTTTTGGCAATGTGAAGTTCACAATATAAAATTTGCATTGAAGTCTGATAGGAAATTATAGACTTCTCCAAGCCTTTGAGAATAGAAATGTGATTGAAGATTTGCATTCCCAGATGCTGCCTACAGCAATTTCCTTTCAAGAAATCAAATGTTCTTCATTATCACATGATAAGGATCAGTTTTCAGAGGAAAATTTTTAGGGCACATTAATTCTTGGAGAGTACTATAATTTTTAGTTAATATGAGCAAGTAAATCTTTATAGATGTCAATCATCAAGAATTTGGCTTTTCCAAAGACTATTATTTCCTCATGCCTGAAAATAAAATTCTATCAAGTTTGTATATTTCTATAATTAATTAGATGTATAAGTCTAATAACATCATCTAAAATAGTAATAATGACAACTACCATGTATTGAGCACTGACTCTGTGCTAGGCACGAAGCTATATATCATCCCATTTAATGTTTACAATAACTCAAGTATTATTAACTCAAGTATTATTATACTGAATAAACAAGAAAACTAAGGCTTAGAGAAGTTAAACAAAAGCCAAGTCCAAACAATGACTTTGTAAGTGGGGGAATTAGGAGTTTAAGGCAAGTCTGTCTTACTGTGATACAAAGTCAGAGTACCCGATCACTATATTGAATGCCAACAGTGAGAGACCCCTGCCCTGCTGCGATGAAGCTAAATGCATAATAACTGTGATATATTCACAAAAGTGTAATTTGCATCATTAGAATAAGAAGCAAGACCAAGCCAAGTGGACACAAAAATTCCTGCTCATTTAAATATTTTTATTTACATGTCTTTTTCCATCATCATGACTCTAATAAGATTATAAATCACAAACACTGGAATACATGCAACACATTCCACAAAGGAACAAAAATGTACAGCACTAAGGAATAAAGAATCCAAATTTATATACAAAGTGCTTAAAAAAAAAGACCTTGTGACATATTCAAACCATATTTATTTGAATACTTTCCAATAATTACCAAGGGCTACATCATTCATAAATAATATTTAATCTCCCCTATTTTCTTTTTTAAGCCAGAATTTGTGTTTCAACTCATCAAGTGAACAGCCATTCCATTATGTAATATTAAAGGCAAGTCACATAGCATCAAAATGAAACCGGTGGGCTTCTTGTCGTTTTTCTCTATCATCTGCTTTCTGAAAAAGAATTTTAGACTCGTTTATAAATGGTAGGAGAATGTTATGAAAAGACTAATTTCTGAAATACACAGTTATTCATTTTTAGAGGTCTCCAGCAATTAGTAGATAATAGATATGATTTCCTAATGCAATAATCCTAGGAAGTATTATTGTAGTTTATAGTAGCTATTTTATAATTAATGATCTAATTGAATAAAAAACCAACAAGAAATACTTAAATATTTAGGGCACTTTAAATACTTAGGGTCCTTAAATACTTAGCTTCTTATCATTTATTATCTATTTGAAAATATGAATAAGCACTAGATTCTATAAGGATAAATCAATGATTGCATTTTTCTCTCATTCTTAACACTGATGTTAATAAACAAATCTAGTGGGTGGGTGTGGTGGTGGCTCATGCCTGTAATCCCAGCACTTTGGGAGGTCAGGGAGTGTGGATTACTAGAGGTGAGGAGTTCGAGACCAGCCTGGCAAACATGGTAAAACCCCAACTCTACTAAAAAAATTCAAAAATTAGCTAGGGGTGATGGGCATCTGTAATCTCAGCTACTTGGGAGGCTGAGGCAGGAGAATCGCTTGAACATGGGAGGTGGAATTTGCAGTGAGCCAAGACTGCACCACTGCACTTTAGCCTGGGTGACAGAATAAGACTCCATCTCAAACAAAACAAAAGAACAAATCTAAACTAATTATATTAAAGTACTAATATACTAATTATTTTTTAGTTAACTTGTTAATTTAGCAGTTATTCATTGGCCCTTTGCTCCTAATACTCCCAATACCAATACTGTGTTTGGTATTTTAAGATTAAAAGAACCTCAGTTTTGTATCTTGTCCTCCAAAAAGACAAATGCAAAACATACTGTGTAACTGTAGTTCAAGATAAAAAGTGAAAAATGTTACCAAGTCTAAGAGACTACTTCTAGATTTGGGTGAGGAAAGGGAAAGCTTTGAAAAGACATGGAAAGCATTTCAAAGCATAGAAATGGTGGGAGCAGCATTCACTCCAAGCTGGCGGTACAACATCAGCAATCTTGAGAGGGCTGGAAGGAGCACGGATATGTGAAAGGAACTGGTAAAAAAATAAGACCGTGGAGTCACATGTAAGTATATGCTGGCCAGGCCAAGGATTTTATATATAAAAGTCACCAGAGCTTTTTGAGCAGGGGAGTGACATGATGAAGGCTAAACTGAATGATGAGTTGTCTGGCAGCAGTGTGCTAAATGGAATGGAAAGGGGAGAGAACAGAAGGAGAGAGGCCAAGTAGGACGTAAGAAGGGGCTGGGCTGAAGCAGTGTGGTAGGAATGTAGAAGTGGAGTCAACTGAAAAACTTCTTATGGAGGCAGAGTCCATAGGCAAGTGATGAAATCTTATAGGTAAGTAAGAGAGATGAAGCTTTAGAATGCTGGTTTTGAGGTATTTGTAAGTCATCTAGGTTGAGCTATCACGGTGACAGTCGGAAATGGGAAAGAACCTTTAGGGATAAGAGCTGGGGATATCCAAAGCCATGATTTTAAATAAGATTGGCAGGGAAAGTGTTGAAAGAAGAGGGCCAGGGGCAGACACTGTGGAAAGCTTGCATTGAGAAAATGGTAGAAGGAACCAGCCGGCTTGGGTAAAAAATCGGTTACAGAGGTTCTACCTCTTTGAGATACCACACTGCCACAGGAGACACAGTATATATGTGGTCAAATATATACTTGTGCTTAAAACTTTAATTTTGGGCCACTGCATAATTACTGTTATAAGCCCACAATGTTTATGCTGTAATCAGATCTACTGAGGAATTAATGAAATTAATTTCCTTTGCTTCGTAGGTCAAGAACTATGGAATCTTTCAGATGATATTCTGATACTTCTGGACAAAGTATATATGGTTGTCTTTGATCTTACTCTTAAGTTGCAATCTTCAAGTTAACTGAATATGTGATTTCATGTTATTGTTTTTGATATATAAAGCAATGATTTTTTTAAAAGCGACAAATGTATGAACATTTATAGAACAACGAATATGCTCTATTTTTCATACGTTAAAAGAACAAAGACAGTAAGTTTAGCTAGCAAAAAATGATTATGATGTCATGATGATTCAGAGTGTAGGTGCAAAAAAAGAAAAACACCTTTCTTTTGTGCCACAAAGAAGCGCTTTTTAGAGGGCATTAATTTGAACCCATATACAAATAGAAATTAGCTTTTCAATTATATCTAAACTGCTAATAAACTTATAGTGATAGCTTCTTTTTTTCTTCACATAAACATTGCATAAAAATCTTTTACATATTTGGGAGTTTTGTTTTCAATTATTATTTAGAGTATTATATTAAAGAACAGAAATCAGTTTAATGCAAAGAATACTTAATAGATGAAAAATATGTCTGTGGCTTTTTTTTTTTTTTTTTTTTTTTGAGACAGGGTCTCTCTTCTTTTGCCCAGGCTAGAGTGAAGTGGTGCAATCACAGCTCACTGCAGCCTCAACTTTCTAGGCTCAGGTGATTCTCCCACCTCAGCCTCCTGAGGAGCTGGGATTACAGGCTTGTGTCATGGCACCTGGCTAATTTTTGTATATTTTGTAGAGACGAGGTTCATGTTGCCCAGGCTGGTCTTGAACTCCTGAGTTCTAGCAATCTGCCCACCTCGGCCTCCCAAAGTACTGGGATTACAGGCATGAGCCACCGCTCCTGGCTGTTTATCGCTTTAGTTGTTACCTTCTGCCTAAACTTCGAGAAAATAATTTAATCTGTTTGTACTCTAATTTCTTTAAAAGAGATAGCTGTTAATCCTAGCCAAAGAATGTCCATGGCTTTATCAGTAGATACAGAACACAAATTCATTTTAAAAATTATTATTATTTTTCAGGTCATTATGAAATTGTTTCTAAATGCCTTTTGATTTCCAGGTGATCACTTTATAAGTATTGTAGAGCATCAAGCTTTTATGAATTGATAGGAGATATTAGTAACTTCCAAGGATAAAAGAAATTATCATCAATAAAATGATGTTTTGAAAAGAACTTGAAAAATGAGGAAATTCTAATCATATGAAAAAAGTTTAAAATATAGTATTTTTAAGAGCAATATATGTATTAATAGAATAAATTAACCAAAGTTAATGTTTCGTTTAAATGAACAAACCTTTTCCTGCCAATGTAAAATGCCAATTATTGCCAAGATGAAAACACACACGCCGATGAGAGCTATAGCAGTAAGCAGAACAATGTTACTTGGTGTAAGATACAGTTTGGCACTCCAACTGTAGATAAAAGCAGAATAGATTAAAATTACAAATTTTACTTAAAAATAACAGTTATATTGAGAACCCAAAGCAAAATATCTTATTAATTAATGAAACAATTTATTCATTAAACCATTCATTCATCTGTTCATTCATTATAAATAAAAGCAGTTAAAATCAGATAGTGCTGAGAATACTGATAATGCTGTGGTTTATATTTTACTTAGACAATTGAAGTAGAATTTTTGATGAGATATTTCAATATTTTTCATTTCTAAGTTTGATTCCATGAGAATTATTCTTAGGTAAATATATCTAAGGGTACTTTGGACAATCATAGACATCTTTTTTTACATCTTGATCTACCCGCTTAATTTGAAATCTTGAACTCTAAAATGAAGTAGTCACATGAGCCTAGCAGCCTTCTGTATCACCTTGTTTTTGACCTGTGTCACATATATATGACCAACAAAAACATAAATATTTTGCATGTTGATGGCTTCTGCAAAACTTCTATAGTTTTTGTATCATGTTGGAGGGTTTACATTACTACAGTGACTTTTAGGTTGAGTCACTTAGAAAATCACTTACAAAATCACCTTTAGTTCCTCACTGTTAATGACAATATACAGACTAGAGGTGTTTAAAAATGAGAACTAGCTCTTTCCTTCTAAAACAGTCCATGTAATACAGCATTTACACACCCTGAAAAGCCTAAAACTAATGACTGTATCACCAACACTGCAGGTTGTTATATACACATAACTTTTTGTTCTCCCTAGAAATAGGTAATGGATATATTTTTATTTTAAAAGTTTAATAAAGGTAAGAATGTTCTGGTAAATAGCAAGTAGCTATTGAGTTATTGTAGGATAATTTAAATTTATTGATCTATAAGTTAGCCTGTAGTCAATAAACCTCAAAATACACCTCAAACTAAAATCAATTTGGTTTTTATTATGTACATAAATTTGAAAAGAACTTTTCTTTGGAAAGAGTAAGAGAAACATGAAAAAATGTTGAGATTATGGAAAGAAGCTATGGTACAATTTTCTGGAAATTCAGAAGAGTAAGTAAACCTTAAGAAAACAAATACTGTTAGTTAGTTGAAGGCTACTGTTAGTGTTGTACTCATACTTAAGAAAACAGTTCTTTTATGAGATGTTTTTGGTAGTTTTACTTTTAAAATAGATTTTTAACAAACCAGGAATATAAGTATTTTGGTTAAAAAAAAAAAAAGACAAAAGCCAATCCTCGGTTTTCTGCTCAGAGGCAGTCTTACCAGTTTCTTGCATATCCTTTCAGAGATATCTTATACATACATGAACATGTATGTGTAGATATCTTCTTTTTTAATCACAATGGCTGCTCGTTATACATACTCTTCTACATTTTGCTGTTGCTTCTTTTGTTTGTTGTTGTTTTTTTAGCTTACCACTCCATCTTAAGGGGCTGTTCTATGTCCATGGCAGTGAAAAAAAGTCATGATACTGAACTGTATAGAAGTATCATACTTTATATAGTTTCTTACTCATAGTCCAGATTTTCTAGTTTTACTGTAAATGTCATCTATAGAAAACTAACACACAATACAGGCTCATTAAAAAAAATCTGAACCAGGACTATAACTGTTTCAATGATGTCATCTTATTCCAAGCATAAGGCTGTAATAAAGTTTATTTTCTTAAACAGTTTGGTTCTAAAGCCCATTAATCTATCATAAAATGCATCTGCTCAGTTGTGCTGGTAAACTGGCTCTGAGGTAGAGAGGGGTGGGGGAAGCCCTGATACTGGTACCTGCCAATTTTCATGGAGTAGATTCTCTCACCATAACTGATTTCAGTGTGACTTCACTGAATAGAGATGCACAGAGTCAGCTCATGAGGTGGCACAGCTGGTTTTGGCACTCAATACAGTCGATGGAAACATTTAATAAAGAATGATGAAGCCCGTATTTTCAGAGGGAATGTAACAAGCAGGGGACCCCATTGATTACATATTCATAGACAAATTCACCATTTCTTTTTGGTTATTTTCTCATTGATATTTGTCTAGCAAATTTTTCTCTATGAAATTTAAATGTTAGGGAATGCTTTTATTGCCTAACTTAAAAAGAACAGAATCAATCTAGAGGAATTTAAATAAAAATGAACAAAGATAAATTAAGGATTTCGAGTTAAATGCTGTATTATGAAATGAATGTATTCTAATAAGGATAAAAATACCTACTATTCACTTAACTAGCACTGTGTTAAGTATATTTCACCTTCAGATGCAGAAACTGAGTCTTGGAGAGGAAAAAGTACTGGTTCCTACTCTTGCACTCGGTCAGCAATGGCGCTGAATTTTTCTAGCCTACATCTATTTAACTCCAAAATTTGTGCCCAACCACTGGGATATATACTGCTTCTCAAATAATTTATTTAAAAGACCAGTGCTTTATACAAAGATTTAGTATCCTGAAAATTTGAATTTATAACTAGTAAACTGAAGAGCAGTTTATTTAAGTGGAATATGTATAAATCCCTAATGAGTTAACCTGATGTTTTTCTAATAGGATTGAATTGGTTCTTCATGAAAAATATCTGGGACCTTTTATGTAAGTATGTTTAGTCACTTAAAGTTTGCCATAAGCAAATTAAGGGATGGGTACTCATGGGAATACAGCAGGAATATGAGAGAATTTAAAAGACATCACTATATCTATATTTCAGAGTTAGCAGTGTCTTTACCAAATCAGTTCAAGCAAGGACATTACCTTCGAGGGACATTATGAGGGTATGGAATGACAATTAGCTGGGAATTTGGAATGATTGCAGTCCACTCTTGTTTTCGTATAGACTGGAAGAAGAAGAATTTAAGAAGATTTAACATTTAGTACATTTAAAAAACAAAATTATTGTTCTAAATAAATAAGGAAAAATCTCAACTACTTTGAGAGATTCAACTTCTAGGTATGTATTAAGCTATGTTTACCAGTATTAAGCCAAAAATAAGGCTTTTGTATCATCTGTTGGAAAACTTTCTCATCTTTTCAGGGAAAGATTTTACATATATATATATATAAGTATTTGAGACGGAGTCTCGCTCTGTCACTCAGGCTGGAATGCAGTGCCGTGATCTCAGCTCACTGCAACCTCCACCTCCTGGGTTCAAGCAATTCTCCTGACTCAGCCTCCGGAGTAGCTGGGACTACAGGTGCACGCCACCATGCCCAGCTAATTTTTTGTATTTTAATAGAGATGGGGTTTCACTGTGTTGCCCAGCTGGTCGTGAACTCCTGAGCTCAGGTGATCCACCTGCCTCAGTCTCCCAAAGTGCTGAGGTTACAGGCAAGAGCCACTGCACCCAGCAGGAAAGATTATACTGTGTTCTATGAGTTCATTCATTTAACAAATATTTATTAGACACTTATGTAGTGGGCAGTGTTCAAAGGGTTATATACAAATGCTGCTTGGAGCTAAAATTCAAATTAAGGGAGACTGACAATAAAGCAAGTAAAATAATACAATTATACATATTATATATAATACTTACACATATGTATAATAACAGTATTTATGTTAGTAAAATATTTTATGTACATGTTAGGTGGTGAAAAATGTTAGGAAGAAAAAGCGGGATAGAGGAATAGGTGAGGTTTATGGGAGAGGAGAGGGAAAAACTACATGGTATCTTCAAATCATGATGTGCTCCATGTAAGATAAGCTTAGGTCACTACCAATATATTTTTCTTTATTCGCTGAAGGGAATAAAAATATTTTATGTATTTGAATTCAAATTCAATTAGGTTCAAATTAATTTAAATATTTAAATAGTGAATATTAAAACACAGATTAACTGTAAACAAAATGAATTTTTACTCACTTTTTCTCCAGATGGACGGGGAATACCAACATAGAGATGGTCAAGAAAATTTGCACTCCGACCTAATCCAAGCACGTTGTATGGTAGTTGAAGAGCTAAATGTGCGGATTGGCTGAGTTGCCCAGCTAGAATTATTCAATTAAAAAAACATTAAAAACATATCTGGAAACACTGCTCCCATCAAATATTAAAATGATAAAATGTTAAAAATATAGGTATTAGAATAAAACATGAAGTGAAACATACAGTTCATTAATATTAATGATTCACTTTTTTCTTTTTTTGAGACATGGTCTCACTCTGTCACCTAGGCTGCAGTGCAGTAGTATGATCACAGCTCACTGAGCCTTGACCAAGTCTCAGGCCCAAGCTATTCTTCTATCCCAGCCTCCCAAGTAGCTGAGACCACAGGCGTGCGCCACCATGCTGAGCTAATTTTTAAATATTTGTAGAGATGGTGTTTCACTACGTTGCCTGGCCTCAAACTCCTGGGGTCCAGTGATCCCCCTGCCTCGGCCTCTCAAAATGCTGGGATTATTGGCATGAGCCACTGTGCTCAGCCAGTGATTCACTTTTTAAAGAAAATAGCTTTAATGAGATATAATTCACATACCATACACATCACCCATTTAAAGTATACAGTTAAGTGGTTTTGAGTATATTCAAAGAATTGTTCAGACATCACCACAATCTAATCTTAGAACATTTTTATCACTTGAGAAGCTCTATACATATTAGCAGTCATGTCTGTGTCCAACCCACACACTTCCAGCTGTATATAATCACTAATCTGCTTTCTGCCTCTACAGATTTGCCTATTCTGAAGGTTTCATATAAATGCAATCATACAATGTGGTCTTCGGTGACTGGCTTCTTTCACTTAGCATGTTTTCAAGGTTCATCTATATGTTAGCATGTTTCCATACTTTATTACTGTTATTTGCCAAATATTACTGTTGTGTTATATAAATTTAGTTTCATTAATTGATGGACATTTCAGTCATTTCCATTTTTGGTTATTATGAATAATGGTGTGAACATTCATACACAGGGTTTATTGTTGTATTTACTCGTTTTCCTTTTCCTTGATTATGTAGCTAAGAGTGTTTAACATCATAGGAACTACAGAACTGTTTCCAAAGTACCTGCACCATTTTATGTACCAGCAATGAATGATGGTTCAAATTTTTCCACATCCTCAATAACACTTTTTATTGTGTCTTTTTTATTATAGCCATTCTCCTGGTTGTGAAGTGGTATCTCATGTAGTTTTTACTTGCATTTCCCAAATTACTAACAGTTGTTAATCATGAAAATGATGAATAAGCACATGAAAGCTCAACTATACACACACACACATACACACACACACACACATGCACGCGCGTACACACACACACACACACACACACACTCTCTCTCTCTTTCTTCCCTTCTCCCTCGTGTCAGTTAAGTAAGGCATCTGGCCTTTGAGGCACATTTTCTGTTGTCTTTTTTTTTTTTTTAAAGAAATATGTATTAGCATACTTTCCTGTTTCTTTGTAGGTCTTATAATTTTTGTTGAAAACTGGACCTTTAAGATAATAGTGACAACTGTGGTATCACGTAACCCCACCCAAGGGTTTGTTGTTTTTGTTACTGTTTATTTGTTTAGTAGCTTTTTTTTTTTTCATTTAGTGAATTCTGTGCATTCTGTATTTCCTGAAGTGGTTGCCCCCAAGTTTTTTTTAATTTTTATTTTTAAAGTTTTTATTCTATATCTGGCTTCCTACTTGGCATACTTGGGTCAGTATTATTTAGTGGTCAGCCAGTGATTTGTTGTAGGATTTCCCTACATACCTTGCCTGTACATCTTCCACTCTTTGTCAAAGCGATTTGTGTGTGAAGGCATGTCTTCAAAGTTCAGACAGTTTAATGGACAGCCTTAGTTTTCATTTCCTGCTTACGTAGGGCTACATGGTGAAGCAGAAGGGAGCTGAGTATTTGAATGAGGTGTTTTCCTTTCTAGGAATTTGAAAGTCTTCTAGATCCCCAAGAATATGTTGTAGCTTTTCAAAGCTGCCTAAGTTTTCCAGTTTTCTAAGAATTCCTCTTCTGTTTTGACCAGGATCTTGTTTCCTCCACCTTTAATCACAGGCTCTGGTAGCTGAGATGTTGCTGATAGATTACTGTTGTTTTTGGTAATGACCTAGTCAAATGAAATAGCCAAGATACCGAGAATGAAGGTTTTCCAGGGAGTTGCTACTTCAGACAAAATTTTAATAGTAATAGGGATAGAGATTTTCATGCAGCTCCAAGGAGGTCAGTCATATCCATTGGCTGTGAAGCTGCTGGCTTTCCATGGCTACTACACTACTCAATTGAGAAGGGAGGCAGGATGAGAGTAGCTCCAGGTTAAAAATGCTACAGAATCTGTGTCTTATCAAGGATCAATAGTTTTCCCTAGAATAGACAATACTCAGTCCATTCTGTGGCTTTGGTTAATTTCCAGAGTTCTGAAATGGTGGATATTATATGGTTGGCCAGTATTTTTTTGTTGTTTTTTTTGGGGCGGCTCTGGGAGAGTAAGTTGATGTGGTCCTCACACTGCCATTCCAATAGTCAATCTTTTCCTACTGTCATTCACTTTTATAGAATATGTATTTCCCAGGTATTCTTCTACATGCTTAAACTTAACATTTAAATGACAAAGTTAATATATAAATATTTTAATATTCAAGGGGGCTCTGCTAAACATCACTAATGTTATAAAAAATATGCAATCACTGGAAAGTATATTTACCTGATGATATAGTTCTTAAACTGGAAATAGTAAGGTATAATGGAAGGGAACATGAATTTAAGGATAGGCATTTAGATTAACAATGTATCTGAAACTGGAAAATAGTATTGTGAACAGCATGGGATGTAGAATTAGTCCACCTTGTGGAATTGTGCTGATTGAAAGATAGTGTTTAAAAGTAGAGTATCTCACATAGTAAATAATTATGTTAGCTATCTTTGTTAAGATAAAATTTATTCTTAGAGAGTTGAATTAAAAATTAAACACAGGCTGGGCACGGTGGCTCAGACCTATAATTCCAACACTTTGGGAGGCCAAGGCAGGTGTACTGCTTGAGCACAGGACTTTGAGACCAGCATGGGCAATGTGGTGAAACCCTGTCTCTACAAAAAATACAAAAATTAGCCAGGCATGGTCGCTTTTGCCTGTAGTCTTAGTTACTTTGGAGCTGAGGGAAGAGAAGCACCTGAGCATGGGGAGGTTGAGGCTATAGTGAGATGTGATTGCACCACTGCACTCCAGCCTGGGAGACAGAGACCCTGTCTCAAAAACAAACAAAAATAAAAATTAAACAGCTGATTTCATTACACTACTAGCAAAGACTGACTTAACAGAAGTAAACCAAAAATAAAATTCTAAGCCTCACAACTAACTGATGGACAATCTCCTCAGGCATTCAAAAGTTAACCTGAAAAACTAGTTCAGGCCATGAATGGGAAGTGAGGGTCAGACATGCCTCATTATATTCTCCTTTCTATTGGAATTCAGGCACAGCTGACCAGCATTAACAGCAATACAAAGACCTTAAGACTGATAGAATAGACTTTTTAAGTCTGATAAGAAGCATTTACAATCTACTCTATTTGAAGCCTGCTATCTGGAGCCTTCATCTTCACTGATAAAACCTTGGTCTCCACCATCCCTTATGTTAAAAGACTTAAAGTTGACTCTTTTTGTCCACAAGACATCAAACTAGGCTTCTGTTTTCCTGTTTATACTATTAAAATTGCCTATGCAATAAGAAAGCTTAAAATTATTAAGGAGAATAGTAATAAAGAATAAAGTAAAATTATCCAACAACTTCAAATAAAGAGATAATCATCATTACATTTTAGCATACTTTTAGTCACATACTTTTTTCTCCAAGGAATGTGCATGAACAAATAAACACATTTTAGCATAGTTTAGTATTACTTTCACTCAGTATTATTCATGAGTATTTAGTCATCATGAAAATTCTTTAAAAATAGATAAGCAGAGAGAAAAATGATGAAAATACCAAAATCCCATTAAGAGAAAGCCAAAGGAAACACAGTGTAAAAGACATGTATTATTATGTATACTATTAAAGTTATTTTTCCAAAGTGATACCTACACAGACATTACAAAAATATAATTTTCCTGCCTATATAATATCTTATTTAAAAGTTAATTCCTTATTTTTGGAGATAAAGGATTTTTCCTAATCCTTCACTATTAAAAAAAGAATACTTTAGTGAATATCTCTGCAAATCAATATTTGTTTGTATCCAGATTAGTTTCTTTCATTCCTAGATACAGAATACTGGATCAAAGAGTAGTAAGTTTAACACCTATCTTAAATATAGAAAACCTGTTTCCTAAAGAGAGGTTGTATCACTTTACATTTCCATTAGCTTTCAATGAAAGCATCCATTTCAATCCATTCTTATTTTCCAATTGAGCTGAAATTCACATAGCATACAATTAACCATTTAAAAGTGTAAAATCAAATGGCCTTTAGAGTATTCACAATGTTGTGCAACTATCAGTTCTCTCTCCTTTGCAAAACTTTTCATCACTCTATAACAACACCCTGTACCAGTTAAGTAATTACTCCCCCTACCCCTTTCCCCCAGTAACCTCTAAATCTGCTTTCACTGTCTATGGATTTGTCTACCCTAGATAGCTCATATAAAAGGTACCATACATGTGAGCAATTGTGTCTGGCTTCTTTTACTTAGCATAATGTTTTCAAGGGTCATATAAGTTGTAGTAAGTATCAGTACTTCATTCCTTCTTATGGAAAAATAATATTCTGTTTTATGTATATACCTTGATTTGTTTATCTATCCAACTATTGGTGGACATTTCAGATGTTTCCACCTTTTGGCTATTATTAGTAGTGCTGCTATGAACATGGATGTGTAAATACCTCTTTGAGACCCTGCTTTCAATTCTTTGAGTATATATTAAGAAGCAGAAATCCTGGATCATATGGTAATTCTAGGTTTAATTTTTTGAGGAATTGCCATATTGTTTTTCATAGCAAGTGGACAATTTTACATTCCCACCAGCAATGTATGAGGGTTCCTATTTTTCACAGCCTTGCTGACATGTCATTTTCTGTCTTTTTAATTAAAGCCCTCTTAGTGTTTGAAGTGGTAACTCAGTCTGTTTTTGATTTGCATTTTCTTCATGACCAATTATGTAGGACATTATCTTCTGTGCTTATTGGCCACTTGTATATCTTCTTTGCATAAATGTCTAGTCCACTGCCCATTTTATAATAGGGCTGTTCGTGTTGTTGTTGAATTGTAAACATTCTTTTTATAGTCTGGACACTAGAACCTTATCAGAGATAAGATTTGCAAATATTTACTCCCTTTTCAGTTTGTTGAAAAAATTTTTTTTTTTTTTTTAAATTTTGAGATAGGGTCTTGTTCTGTAACCCAGGCTGGATTGCAGTGGCACAATCACAGCTCACTGGAGCCTTGATCTCCTGGGCTTAGTGATCCCAGCTCAGCTTCCTGAGTAGCTGAGAGCACAGGAGTATGCCACGGCCTCTGGCTAATAATATATATTTTTTTTCCTGGAGAGATGAGGTCTCACTATATTGCCCATGCTGGTCTCAAACTCGTGGACTTAAGCAATCCTTATGCTGTGGCCTCCCAAAGTGCTGGGATTATAGGCATGAGCCACTGCACCTGGCTAAAAATGTTTTTTATAGGACAAAAGCTTTACATTTTTGAAGAAGCTAATCTATTTTTAAATTTTGTTACTAGTGCTTTGGGTGTCAAATCTAAGAACCCACTGCCAAATCTGAGGAAAAGCAGATCTATTCCTATGTTTGCTTCTAAGAATTCTGTAATCTTACTCCTTATATTGAAGTCATTGATCCATGTTCAGTTAATTATTTTATATGGAGTCTCACTAATTTTTTTTTTTTTGCATGTCATTACACAGATGTTCTAGTATGACCCATTAAAGGTACTCTTCATTCTCCATTAAATGGTCTTGGTACTCTTGTCAAAAATTAATTTGCCATAGAGGTTTGAATTTATTTATGGACTCTCAGTTTTCTTCCATTGGTTTATATGTTTGTCTTTATGTTGGCACTATGCTTGTTGATTACTGTAGCTTTGTATTAAGTTTTGAATTTGGAAAGTGTAAGTTATCTCAGCTTTGCTTTTGTTTTTCAATTTTTTTTGGTTTTTATTGAGGCCCTTACAGTTCTGTATCAATTTGAAGATTGGCTTTTTATTTCTGCAAACAGACCACCTGAATCTGTAGATTGTTTTGGGGAATATTGCTATCTTAAAGTTTTCCAATCCATGAATATGGGATGTCTTTCCATTTATTAGATTTTCTTTAATTTCTGTCAGCAATGTTTTCTAGTTTTCAGTGGATAAATTTTTCAATTTCATGGTTAAATATATTCCTAGGTGTTTCATTCTTCTAGATGTTGTTGAAAAAAAAGAAACTGTCTTTTTTTTTCTTTTTTAAAAACTTCTTTTTAGACTGTTCATTTCTGGTATATGGAAACAACTGATTTTTGGGTGTTGATCTTGTTCCCTATAACTTTGCTGAATTTGTTTAATAGCTGCAGTAGTATTTTTTTCTGTGAGTTACATGAGATTTTCTATATACAGAAAATCATGTCATCTGCAAATAGAAATCGTTTTGCATCTTCCTTTCAGATTTAGAAATCTTTTATTTCTTTTTCTGGCTAAATTGCTATGTGTAGGAATTCTAGTAAAAAGCAGAATAGCAGGAGTGAAAGTGGGCATCCTCATGTTGTTCCTGATCCTAGAAGAAATGCTTCCAGTTTTTCACCATATAGGATGATATCAGCTGTGATTTTTCTTAAAAATGCTCTTGATGATGTTAAGGAAGTTCCCTTCTATTCCTAGTTTGCTGAATGTTTTCATTATAAAAGGATGTTGAGTTTTGTCAAATTGTTTTTAGTATCTATTGAAATGATCATGTATTATTTTTCCCTTAGTTCTATTAATGCCATGTATTATACTGATTGACTGTCTTATGCTGAACAATGTTTACAGTCCTGGGACAAATCCCATTTGGTCATAATGTATAAAAGCTTTTATTGTGCTATTGGATTTTGCTTGGTAATACTTTGTTGAAGATTTTTGTATTAATATTCATACGAGATTTTTGTCTGTAGCTTTCTTGTGGTATCTTGTCTCCATCTGGTATGAGAGTAATGCTGGCATCACAGAATGTGTTAGGGGGTATTCACTCTTTTAGTTTTTGTAAAAGTTTGAGTAACAGTGATGCAATTATTTTTTAAATTGTTGGTAGAATTTCATCAGTGTAGCCAACTGGTCCTTGAGTTTTCTTTTTCAGGTTTTCGATTACTGATTGAATCTCTGTATCTGTTACATACAGGTCTATTGACATTGTCTATTTCCTCTTGGGTCTGTTTTGTATTGTATGTGTTTCTCGGAAATACATTTTTTTTTGGTATTTTTTTTGAGATGCAGTCTTGCACTGTTGCTCAGGCTGGAGTGTGATGGTGCAATCTGGGCTCACTGCAACCTCCACCTCCTGGGTTCCAGTGATTCTCCTCCTCAGCCTCCCAAGTAGCTGGGATTATAGACATGTACTACCACACCCAGCTAATTTTTGTATTTTTAGTAGAGATGGGTTTTGTCATGTTGGCCAGGCTGGTCTCGAACTCCTGACCTCAGATGATCTGCCTGCCTCAGCCTCCCAAAGTGCTGGGATTACAGGCATGAGCCACTGCGCCTGGCTTTTTTTTTTTTTTTTTTTTTGAGACAGGGTCTTGCTCTACCACACAGGCTGGAGTGTAGTGGCAAAATCATCGCTCACTGCAGCCTTGAACTCCTGGGCTTAAGCCTCCTGAGTAGCTAGGACTACAGGTGCATGCCACCACACTTGGCTAATTTTTAATTTTTTTGTAGAGACAAGGACTCACTGTGTTGCCTAGGCTGATCTCAAACTTCTAGCCTCAAGCAATCTTCATGCCTTGGCCTCCCAAAGTGTTGGGATTACAGGTGTGAGCCACTGTGCCTGGCCTAGATTGTCTAATTTGTTGATATGCAGTTGTTCATACTGTTATCTTATAATCCTTTAAATTTCTATAAGGTCAGTAGCAAAGTCCCGTTGTTCATTTCTGATTTTAGTTATTTGCCTTTTCTCTTTTTTTTAAACTCAGTCTAGCTAACAGAATGTCAATTTTGTTGATCTTTTCAAAGAACCAACTTTTGATTCCTGTGCTTCTCTATTGTTTTTCTCTATTTCATTTATCTCTGCTGAAATCTTTATTATTTTCATCCTCCTGCTGGCTTAGCATTTACTTTGGTCTTCAAGTTTGTTATGGTGTAAAATTAGGTTACTAATTTGAATACTTTTTTTTTTAAACACTGCATTTACAGCCATAAAAGTTCATCTCAGTACTGCTTTTGCTTCATCCAATATATTTTGGTATGTTGTGGCTTTGCTTGTTTTTAGTTATCTCAAAATATTTTTTAGTTTTGCTGATACATGTCTTATCTTCCATAAGTGAACTATTCATGCAAAGTAGTGGCTGGAGTACCTCATTATTCAGAGAGCATATAAAACATATGAATAGTTTTGTATCTGCTTGCTAATGAATGTTTATTTCATTAATGTCTTCATTTGCACAGAATTTCGTTATTTTCTTTTATGTTTACTGGTAGTAAGGAAATTAGTTACCAATGCTTGATAACTACATTCTTTGACAGCTACAGTTATTGCCAAAAGAACCTAAGAGTTATATACAATTAACTTGACTTAGGTTAGTCTTCACCACTCCCAAATGTATAATTCCAGCCATAGAATGCCAATCTCTGAACTCTAGGCTCTCATATCCAACTAAATGCTAAATATCAATATTTTAATGTCTAATACATATTACCAACTTAATATAGTCAAAGCCTAATCCCCAGGGTTCACACCTTTAATCCCAGCACTTTGGGAGGCTGAGGTGGGTGGATCACCTGAGGTCAGTAGTTCAAGACCAGCCTGGCCAACAGGGTGAAACTCTGTCTTTACTAAAAAATACAAAAAAATTAGCCAGGCACGTGCCTGTAGTCCCAGCTACTCAGGAGGCTGTGGCAGAAGAATTGCTTGAACCTGGGAGACAGTGGCTACAGTGAGCCACAATCGGGCCATTGCACTCTAGCCTGGCCAACAGAGTGAGACTCCATCTCAAACAAAACAAAACAAAACAACAAAAAACCCCCATAATCCCTGATTTTATTACCCCTCCCTTCCCTGCTCCATCTCAATTATGGCCACTCCTTCTTTTCACGTGGTCATGCCAGTAACCCTATAGTTACAGTTATGAGCCTCTCTTTTTCTTGTAACCTATATTCAATTTGAATATATATCCACAATTTAAAATATATACACACTCTAGACACTCATTTCTATTTCCACTGCTACCACCTTGGTCCCAAGCCGCCACCAACTTTTGCATTATTCTTACTATGTACCCCAAATAGGTATGTTCCTGAACTGAAGTATTTTAATAGCTTCTAGTTGGTTTCCTTGCTTTAATGATTGTTCCTCTTACAGGACGCAGCTTCACTCAGAATACAGTCTTGCCCTATATCCTAGTGAGTGTACACTCTACACCTCCCATTTAACTGTGGCTTCATTTTCTATTCTGTAACCTCCCTCTTTCATTCTACTGCAACTTACTGGCCTCTTCACTGTTCCTTGGAAATTCCAGGAGTGCTTATACCTTAGGGCCTTTGCACTGGCTTTCTTCTTTGCCTGGAATATCCTTCCAAAGATAATTACATGTCTAACTCCCTTACCTTCTTCAAACCCTTGTTCAAATGATATCTTCTCAGAGAGGCTTGCTCTGATAATCCTACATACAACTGATGACTCTCTTGCCCCGCAGTCCCAATCCCTTTTACTCTGTTTTCCCTTTTCCTCCCACCCCACAGTACTCATCACTGCCTAACACCAGACAGTATTACATGACCAACTTATTATGCCTATTGTCTGTCTTCCCCCACTAGAATGCAATCTCTGAGGGCTGAGATTTGAGTCTGTTTTATTTCACTTCTATATTCTAAGAGCCTGGAACAGGCCTGGCATGTATTAGCCACCCAATATATTTTTGTTAAATTAATGAAGAATTGAAAGAAATTTTAATCCTCCAACTGTGTCAGACGTGACACTTGTAACATATTCCAGTTGAAATGTGGTATTAGACAACAAAAAAATACTATTATTAATTTATACCACATAAATGTTAGCACATCTCAATTATCTACCCAAAGGTAAAGTATCAGTGATAAGTTTTGAATATTCTATAATAAATACATAAAAGGCATTTGTGATATCAGACACTCCCACCACCAGATTCAAAGTCTATGTGCGTTTGTCTAGGTTTTCATTATAGTCTGATTTACCAATATAGTTCAAGTACATGTTATTTATGTAATTTTTAAAAAATAACAGTTTTCAAGGTTGCTTTGTTCTTATTCTCCATGAGAATACTATAGTGACATGCAACTTTGACTGATTAATGTCATTCTAAAGCAGGATATGTTGTAATTTAGGATCCTGAATTGATTAACAAGGCAGTATAGGAGATAAATTAAATTGTAATAATTCCCATGCATTCTATTTTTAGGAAAGGTATTAAAGCCAACTTTGCATCTACAAATACTAGATAGGAAGTGTATCATAACTCTAGCTCTGACATCTATTTGTCAAAAATAGAACTTAAATAATATATACACGCTGATATAACAGGTAGGAGGAGTGCAAGGGAAAAACTCACTAGCTGAAGAAAAAGGTCACGGAAAACTTATGTTTCTTGGTATGTGAACATGAGTATGTGTATATGTGTTTCTGAGTCAACAGAACACTGAAATCTGTTTCTCTGAAAGGTCCCCCCCTCCATACCCCTCATGGAATCTTGCTGTGTCTTACCCAGGCTGGAATGCAGTGGCACGATCTCGGCTCACTGCAGCCTCCACCTCCCAGGTTCAAACGATTCTCCTGCCTCAGCCTCCTGAGTAGCTGGGATTACAGGTATGCACCACTATGACTGGCTAATTTCATATTTTTAGTAGAGATGGGGTTTCACCATGTTGGCCAAGCTGGTCTCAAACGCCAGACTTTGGGTAATCCACCTGCCTCAGTCTCCCAAAGTGCTGGGATTACAGGCATGAGCCACTGCACCCAGCCTCAGTGAAAGGTCTTAAACCACAAGGAATTGTTATCTAATGGTAATACCTGCAACTCTTCTTGCACTGCCTGAGTTGAGGAAAAATAATCTCTCTATGAAAATAAGATAAAAGGACACATTCAAATAATCCATGTTTTATGTAACTCGAAGAGAAAATAGTTCCAAGAAGTATTTGTTAATCTTAAATTGATGATTAACAATATCTGAAACAATCTGCCATCGTATCTGATAATCACGGCATCTGAAACAATACTATATTGACATTAATTAAAATGGAGACAAAGAACACCAAGAGAGCATAAAGTATAAAAATTAGAAGATTTTCTATAAGAAGTAATAAAAGATTTGGCAGGTTTTGAATGCTTACAATGTGCCAAAAATCAAAAAATTAAATCTAAATTTTAATTAAATCAACCACATAAAACATTTGATTTAATTAAAGAAATTATTTTAATTTTAATTAAAAGACATTTAAGAAAAGTGAAGCTATGACCTTGAAGTAAAAATATATTTATAGATAGCTTTAATGTTAATATATTTCATTACATAGAGCTGGGATTTAATTTTAGCAGCCTAATTCCAAATCACATGCCCTTTAGCCTTTATCATCATCATCCAAGATACTGTCTTCAGAAGAAAAGAAGTGTGGTATTTGTCTTATATAGAAAAGAACTTCTAATGACATGGAGCAACCTCTCCAATGCCAGTTGCTCCTGTTATTCCTTGCCTCTCTATCCTATTTGTGGGGTCCTATGATACATGTTCTGGGAATCAGTAACATTGTATACCCAGTCAAAGGTTCCAGCTACCATGGCATGTTTGTAGCAGTTTTTTTGGGATGTGGTCTTGCTGTGTGGCTCAGGTAGGAGTGCAGTGGTTAGTCACAGGTGTGACTGTAGAGCACTGAAGCCTCAGACTCAAGGGATTCTTCTGTCTCAGCCTCCTAAGTAGCTCGGAGTACAGGTGTGTGCCACCGTGCCTGGCTGATGTTTACAAGTCCAGGCTGTGCTTCATGGGTGTGGCATCTGAGCTCACTGAGCACAGGTTGGGCTTTGGGAGGTTCCAACTGACCTAAAGCCTGGGCTGTTTATGCAGTTCTCTGGGGAATGAGCCTGGTTGTTGATCTTCAATGAAGGATGCTAATTTGCTGAGGAAGAGTTTAATCTGGTTATATCCCTGCAGGTAAGATTTTGAAAAAGACACTGTGGCTATGGACTAGCCTGTGACCTACACTACTAAGCTCAAGTTCTCTGGCTCATTCTAGATAGTTAAAAAGGTTACACTTGGCAGAGTGAAAATTTCAGGACTATTCTCATTACTTGTAGGGGGATTCTAAGAGAAACACCATGGTTTTGTTCCACCTGGTGTGATTGTAATATATTTTTGAATAAGAAAATATGAGTAAGAGTATCAGACAGAAGATAATAGTTTTTTTTTGTGAGGAAGATAAGTAATTTTGAGAATGGCAAGCTGGATGATAACAGGAATGATAGAAGTTAAGAAAAGTGAAGACTTTGAAAGAAAAATATATTCACAGATAGCTTTAATATTAAATATATTTCATTACATAGGGACTTTAACCTACAAATGACTTGGCCAGTGGCACTTCCTCTTACTAATTGGCCATGTACATTTTAATGGTCTGTTTCTAATTTTCTAGCTGCCTAAGAGAATCATATTTTGTTATATGGGCATAGCTGTCTTGAGTCTTTCAACTAAAAGTGACAGATATTCCCTAATCAATGTGTTCTTTGCCCATTAGGTGACTGATATGCAATTCTTCTTCCTTGTAGCAGGATGGGATGGAGAAAGACTATGTTCCAGGTATTGATATGTTTGTTTTCTCATACAAAAATTATCAGAGTAATCAGTATTGGTTCAAGCCTTTTGGATAAGTGATAAAATTAATAATTAAAAAACACACTATCACTTGCTTTCCTTTGCTGCTAGTCTACTTTAATTGCATTGCTAATAGGGTTTCTCATACAACTTCTTCTTCTTTTTTTGTTTTTAAACAGAGTTGGGGATCTTACTCTGTCACCCAGGCTGGAGTATAGTGTACAGTGGTGTGATCCTAGTTTACTGCAGCCTTGAACTCCTGGGCTCAAGTGATCCTCTCGCCTAATCTCCAGAGTAGCTGGGAATATAGGCACATGACATCTTATCTGGCTATTTTTATTTTTAAAATTTTTTAAGGGAAGGGGTCTCACTATCTTGCCCAGGCTGGTTTCAAGCTCTGGGGCATAAGTGATCCTCCTGCCTCAGCCTGCTGAGTAGCTGGGATTATAGGTGTGAGCCACATCACCAGGCTGATGTATCTATTAAAATCTTCCCAGCTATACAATTATCATAGTCCCTTGTTTCCAAATGCCAACTTGGAGTAATAATTTGTTTTATTTAATATGATGAGGCTCATTATAAATGTCTATCAAATCAGATGGTCTAGCCAGGAAAAAGTCTAGCAATTACATTGGTATTTACGGTCACTCTGATAATGCAATTATTTCCTTGATATGTTTAAATATGTACAAAAAAGATGTTCCATGTATCAAACAACTGACATGTAAACTTTTAGAAAAGAATATGTATGTTAGATGTTGCACATACATATTGTAATTCTATAGACATCAATTAAAAAAATAAGGTGATTTTAATGACTTCTTATTTAAATATTTGTTTTGATCTGAGCACCCAATGCCCTGAACATTCTGGATAACAGAAGATCATAGTTATTGTATTAGAATAATTTCCAGTAATATCCCAGGGATCACCTTTTAAATACAGGTTATCAACTAAGCTAGAATATTGGACAAAGAAAGGAAGTGATGAAATGTATTACAGCAGTGATGATTTTTAACATTTAAATTAACTGCTTAAGTATTTAGCTATTTGGATAACTAATTTCTATATATAGAGTACAGTAATTGGTAAGAGGCTATTTATTGTTAACAGGATAAACTTAATTGTGCAATACCATATTATAATTTGACCCCAGAATTCAGAAGTGAAAACAAAAAAGGACAAAATAGATTTTGAATATAAAAAAAGCCAAAAGATATTATGACTGAGAAGAATAAAAATATTAACATTTAATTTTAAAATTTGGAGAAGTTTTAGGCTATTGTCACTTGACATTTAAGATACTTGTTAAATCACACAGCTTATCCTCTTATTTTTCTGTTTTAAAATTTGTTGATTTTAACTAAATGGATGGTTACCCACACAGAAAAAAAGAACAAAGCAGCTGGTCTTTGCCTGATGGTAAAATCATCTCCTGGACTATACAGCTAAGGCACACCATTTTACTTGGATTTTGGGAAAATCTAGTTTTCAATGTGAGTGGATTTCGTGATAAAATTACAAATGCAAGACCTATGTTACTTTAGTGTCACTATATAAATGCTCCTGGTTTTTAAACAGTCCTAATTAGTGCTCAGCGTAAGGACAAGAAATAAGCTGTCTTCACTGAAAGCCATAAACCATGAGAGAAGTGGTTAATACCTTTTAAAAGTATGTGGTGGTACAGGTGCTCTAGAATGTGGCTCCAGAAAGAAAGATCTTAAATTATCCTAAGTGAATAGTATATGGGGAATTTGTGAGGCTGCATGCTCAAATGCTGGGTTCTTAGATTTTGGAAGTTAGGATCATCACTGTTTATGGAAAACTTCTTAAAACAATGGTTGTCCTCTTTTCCTGAAAGTTGAGTTATGATTGCAAATAAAGGATTCACTGCCTGACTGTTACTCCTCTGGCATATTTTGAATTACATCTGAACTCAGTTTATAGATAGCTGACAGGATGAAGTGATGAAACATGCAGTAGACAGAAAGGAGATTCATTAATAAAGCTGCTTAGGTGATTCCAGTCAAGCTAATTATTCATTTTCATGCTCTATTCCTGGGGAATACAGTATAGTGGCTGGCACACAGTAGGCACTTAGTAGATGTCTGCTTTACTAAACTGAAGGTTTAGGAGTAAATAACAAATTTGTGCAGTTGTATAATTTAAGCTTTCCTTGAGGTCTTATAATATACCATGTCAATGATTACTGTGGAAAACATCCATTTGGGCTTTGAATAATAACATGATATAAGCTTATATAATGGGGCTTGAACAAATGTGCAGGGAACACAGGAGACTTGTAAATATGGTATTATGAAAAACACATGGGATTTGAATGCCAAAGGTATGTACTTAACACTGCTTTGATCTCTAGTAATCCCTTGACCCCCCGAGCCTTAGTTTGTTTATTCATTCATCTAAACATTTAGTGAATATACACTGTATGCCTTTTACACAGATGAAAGAGAGACAAAACCTTGACCTGGAGATGCTGAAGGATACAAAAATGAAAATATAATGGAATGTTTCCTCATCTGTAGAATTAGAGTAACAATACCAAACAACATCATCTACTGCACAGATTCGGTGAGGCAATTACCTCATACTAGTACTTAACTTCCAATGAATTATAAAAGTGCTTTGTAACTACAAAGCAGTACAGTGGTGCTATCTCAGCTAACTGCAACCTCTGCCTCCTTCAAGTGATGCTCCCACCTCAGCCTCCCAAGTAGCTGGGATTACAATTGTGTGCCACCACACCTGGCTAATTTTTATATTTTTAGTAGAGACAGAGTTTTGCCATGTTGGTCAAGCTGGTTTCAAACTCCCAATCTCAGTGATCCACCTGCCTTGGCCTCCTAAAGTGCTGGGATTACAGGCGTAAGCCATCACATTGGCCCCATAAGCAGTTTTTAATGGAAGTTCTAATTTCTTTTTTGGAATAAATGAAGATGCTTGGAACCCTGGTTCAAGTTCTGTCAACCTACTTCCCAGTTATAAATTTAGAATGTGAGTAGTTTTTATGTCTCTTCTTTTGTGTTAAATTGGTATATAATTCACATATCACAAAACCCACCGTTTAAAGTGTACAATTCAGTGGTTTTTAGTACATTGACAAGGTTGTGCAACTGACACCAATTCCAGAATATATTCATCACCACAAAAACAAACCCCACATCCAAGAGCAGTTATTTCCCATTTCTTCCTTCCTCCAGCCCCTGGTAACCGCTACTGTCCTTTCTACCTCTATGAAGTTGCCTATTCTGGACCTTTCATGTCAATGGAGTTGGACAATATGTGGCCTTTTGTGTCTAGGTATATTCACTTAGAATAGTTTTGCATGGTTCATCACATTGTTGCACGTTTCATGGTTTTGTGACTGAATAATATTCCATTGTATCATCAGTTGGTAGACATTTGGTCTGTTTCCACTTTTTGGGCTATTATGAATAATGCTGCTATGAACATTCATATACAAGTTTTTAATGTCAACATGTTTTCTGTTCTCTTGGGAATATACCTAGGAGTGGAATTTATGAGTCATATCCTAACTTTGTGTTTGATTTTTTGAAGAACTGAGTAGTTTTTGTTAACTGCTTTTCTATCCTTAATTCACAAAAGCCTCTAATGAAGGAATAGCAAAAAGCCATTGCAAATGCATATGAAAAATAATACAAAGGGAAACAATAAAAGAAATCCACACAGCTCCCATAAAAACAAACTGCATTAGGTGTTATTGCTTGTGAAGTTCAATTTAATGGTAAGTGTTCTTTTTGAGTTGCATTAGGGTGGTAAACTTTCCTGAAGTTATGTGCAATTATGTTTCAGCTGTCATCCTCTGGATTAATAATAAAAAAAAAAACCACCCTTGGGTTCTAAAGTGAACAATGTTGTATAAACGAGCTAAATGGGAAAGCTTGACTTATTACTTAGTGCACTTAATTTTCCATGTTGGAGATCTTACCTCTCTGAGAGGGAAACCAGTGGTCATTTCAGTAGGAAAAAAAAAGAGACAAGGGAGCAAAATTGCTTAGTTATGGGACATGGATCAAAGATGCTTAACTACTTTAAAACCAAAGGTGAGAAGAGATGTTTTTAGTCCTAAATTGCAAGATAGGTTATTTTTGCTGAAACGTGATTTTAAAAGAAAAGTTCATTAGATTAGGTAGGTATTATTAAATACATGTTGCTCAACTTGGAGAGATCTGGAGGAAATTACTAGCTATCAATAGGCATAAAACACAAAAATACTTTCTAATTATTTTCTTTAGCAGTCCATTCTTTCATGTGTACCTTCTTCCTAGGGGACATGATTAAAGTTGTGAGTGTCACTATGCATATACTTTTAAACACCTCCTGCTTCTCTACATTTCTATCCCTTTCCTATCCACTCATGCCTGAACTGCCCAAACATATGTTTTCGTCAGTGTCAACACTTCCATCTTTGTAAATTCATTCATATTTGGCTCATGAAGCAATGCAGAATACTACTTTCTTTCTTGCGATTATTGTTGTATAACGAATGAACCTAAAATTTACTGGCTTACAACTAGAATCATTTTATTTCTCATGATTCAGTGGGTTGACTGGGCAGTTTCTGCTGTTTTGACTAGGTTATTCATGTGACTGCACTCAGCTGGTTGGTTACCTGGGGCTGGGTTTGGTGGGATGACTGCACTGGCCTGCCTCTTTATGGTCTTTCATCCTGATGGAGACTAGCCTGGCTTTTTTTCACATGCCATCTCAGGGCCACACTCCTAGAAGGCAAGTCCTACAGTGTAAGGGCTATCAGGATTCTACCTGGGTCATGTTTGCTGATGTCTTCTTGGCCAAAGTTATTGTGGGTTGAGGCTAAATGAATACTGAGGAGGCATGAATTATTGGGGGCCATTAGTGTAGCATTTCATGCCTGAATGTTCATTAAGGTAAAACTGTATTTTCTTTTTTTCTCTTCACTTTTCAGTTTGGGGCATTTCAATAGACATATCTTCAAGGTCACTAATTCTTTCCTTTCCTATGTCTAAGCCCATCAAAAGGCATTCTTCATTCTTATTACAGCAAGCTACTTGTCCAACTGACTGCCTGCAGGCCGCAGGTGGCCCAACACAAATTCATAAACTTTATTAAAATATCATGAGTTTTTTTGTTATTTTTAAAAATTTTTTTAGCTCATTAGCTATCATTAATTTTAGTGTATTTTATGTGCGTCTCAAGACAATTCTTCTTCTTCCAATTTGGTTCAGGGAAGCCAAAAGATTGTTTTTGATTTCTAGTATTTTTTCCATTAGAGCTCTTAGCATATTAATCACTTATTTAATTAAACAATTAATTAATTTAGAGATGGAATCTCACTCTGTCACCCAGGCTGGAGTGCAGTGGCACTATCTTAGCTCACTGCAACCTCCAACTCCTGGGTTCAAGCAATTCTCCTGCGTCAGCCTCCCAAGTAGCTGGGATTATAGGCATATACCGCTATATCCAGCTAATTTTTTTGTTTTTACTAGAAACAGGGTTTCATCATGTTGGCCAGGCTGGTCTGAAACTTCTGACCTCAGGTGATCTGTCCACCCTGGCCTCCCAAAGTGCTGGGATTACAGGCATAAGCCACCACACCTTACCTTTATTTATTTATTTAAGACAGGGTCTTGGTCTGTCCCTAGGCTGGAGTGCACTGGTGCAATCTTGACTCACTACAGCCTTGACATCCTGGGCTTAAGGCCCGCCTCAGACTCCTGTGCAGCTGAGACTACAGGCAAGCGCCATCATGCCTGGCTAATTTTTGTATTTCTGTAGAGATGGGGTTGTGTCATGTTGCCCAGCCCAGTCTTGAACCCCTGGGCTCAAGCAATCCACCTGCCTTGGCCTCCCAAAGTGCTGGATTACAGGTGTGACCCACCACACTTAGCCCACAGTTATTTTAAATTCCCTGTGTCTCTAATTTGACAGTCTTTGCCATAACTGGGTCTGGTTCTTCTACTTGCTTTATCCATTGAGAGTGTGTGGGTTTTGTTTGTTTTGTCTTTTAGTGTGCCCTATAATTTGTTGTTGAAAGCTGTACATAATGTAATGTATAAAAGGAACAGGGTAAGTAGGCATTTAGTGTGAGGTTTTTTGTTTATCTAGCTATGAGTTAGGCTGCATCTACTGGTAGTTGCAGCTGTAGATGTCAGATGTGAAAACATCATCTAGGCCGGGCGTGGTGGCTCAAGCCTGTAATCCCAGCACTTTGGGAGGCCGAGGCGGGTGGATCACGAGGTCAAGAGATCGAGACCATCCTGGTCAACATGGTGAAACCCTGTCTCTACTAAAAATACAAAAAATTAGCTGGGCATGGTGGCACATGCCTGTAATCCCAGCTACTAAGGAGGCTGAGGCAGGAAAATTGCCTGAACCCAGGAGGCGGAGGTTGCGGTGAGTCGAGATTGTGTCATTGCACTCCAGCCTGGGTAACAAGAGCGAAACTCTGTCTCAATTAAAAAAAAACAACAACAAAAAAAACAAACAAAAAAAACCATCATCTAATGCTTATTTGTGTTTCCTCTGTAGTATTTGGGTTTCCCTAGAGACTCCTTTCTATTATTTATTGTTATTGACTTCTTCATCTTCTCCTTGTGGAACACTAGAGACTCATTTTGAAATACGGCCTGAGCTTTGCTCAACTATAATCCCTATTATTATATAGCAGACTGATTAATGTGGTGGCAAGGTGGCGGGGGAGAGTAAGTGTTCTGTGGTCCTTTAACTGTTACGTCTTTTCTCCCCAACCCCCTCCCAGCCCCCTTAGGTGAGATAGGCTAGAGGGGGCTGGAGTTGTATTTCACTTCTCTCATGACAGACTCTGGCAAATCCCAGCTTGGTTAGATGTTGGTAAAATAGTTTCCCTTGAAGACAGGCCTTTGTTAAGGAGAGCAATAGCTCTGGAAGTCTGTTTTTTTACTTAAAAATTTTTTTTTTTTTAAATTTAGAGACCAGGGGAGAGCGCGAACGCATTCCCCCACTACCACAAATTATGCAGTCGAGTTTCCCACATTTGGGGAAATCGCAGGGGTCACTGGGAAAACCACCTTCGTGATCATGGTATCTCCTCTGCCAGCTAAGTATATGTTTGTTTTTTAAAAAAGTTTACTCTCTTCCCTCTACACACACACAAACACAAGGACATTTTCCCCTCAGCTCTTGACCCTGAGAACTTGATAGGGTTCTTAGAGGTAAAACTCAGAAAAAGTGTGTGATACTCTTAAGGATGGGCCTCCAGGAGTTTTTAATGTTTTAAACTAGTCTCAATCTCAGTCTCTAGCAATTAGTCAATCACCCTTGAAATGTTCCTACCAGTTACTGGCTCTAGCTGTGGTGTCTACCCTCAGTAACCTGTGATTCTCTGTATTTGCCTGTTCTAATTTTGGGGGCAGTGGTCTGTCCTGTGTCTTCATTCTTTGATGGATCTAAGAAGAGTTGTTGATTTTCAGTTTTTTTTTTTTGGTGAGGATGAGAGTACAACTGCCAACCTCTTTACATGTTGGATGGGAAACCATAAGATCTCAAAATATTTTTAAAAATTTTATTAAATTTTTTTTTTTTCAGATCTGGGCCTGCAGAGAAGTTAAAAGATTTTTCACTCATCATTCATTCTTTTGTTCTTTCTTATCTATCCTTTACATTTAAGTATATTTTTAAAAATGGGCAACTAGGCCTATTTTATTTTATTAAAAAATTTTCTTCTTTTTCAACAAAACCCACATTCAAAAGGCCTATTTTATATATATATATATATTTTTGACATCTTTAAAATGTAAAATATACCACTTTGGGAGGCCAAAACTATATTTTGAGCCCAAGAGTTCAAGGCCAGCCTGGGCAACGTGGTGAAACCTCACCTCTACAAAAAATTAAAAATAAGGCTGTGTGTTGGCACATACTTGTAGTCCCAGCAAACCTCTAGAAAAAATAAAAAATAAGTCAGTGTGTTGTTGTACAGCTGTAGTCCCAGCTACTAGGGAGACTGTGGTGGGGGGATCTCTTGGAGCCTCACCCAAGAGGGTGAAGCTACAGTGAGTTATAATCATGCTACTGCACTCAAGCCTGGGTGATGGAGTGAGATTTTGTCTCAAATAAATAAATACAAATACAGTAAAATCTTGAAATAAAGGAGGATTAAATCTTCTCAATTACTACTTTTAGTGAATATGCATAATTAAGTCAAATGTATTACTATAATGGTTAGTAAACTGTTCACTAAATTGTAATTAATTATAATAAATGGGCCAGGTGTGGTGGCTCATGCCTTTTATCCCAGCACTTTGGAAGGCCAAGGTGGATGGATCATGAGGTCAGGAGATCGAGACCATCCTGGCCAACATGGTGAAACTTCGTCTCTACTAAAAATATAAAAATTAGTCGGCCGTGGTGGTGGACGCCTGTAATCCCAGCTACTCGGGAGGCTGAACCCGGGAGGCGGAGGCTGCAGTGAGCTGAGATTGCGCCACTACACTCCAGCATGGGTGACAGAGTGAGACTGTCAATAAATAAATAAAGTTTTGTGTAAAGAACAATTAAAAAATGAAATTCCAGGCTATTTACCAAGTTACTTAGAAATACCAAGCAACTAAGTGAAACCAATTGGAACCTCTATCTAGAATGTGAGTTTTTCCTCAATGAAGTTAAGAAATAAAGATAACACATATAAAGATGTTGCAGCTTTTGTGTCCACGATAGAGCTAAGAAACAGAACAAGATTTTTCTTTTCTGACTGTTAAATTTTTTTGTGTATGTCTGTTACTTTTCCCATTATATTGACTTTGCTAATACTACATCTGCATTTCTTCTTATTCACTTTTTCTGGTCCATGTATACCAATCCTTCAAACGAAAACTTCCTTCACCAAGTGTTACCTTCTCTATTCAGTCAATAATGGTCTTTCTCTGAACTCTGTTGCACTTATTGCTTTGTAATGACTATTTATGAGGGTATTTTGAAATGTATATATCTAGCTCCTAATATATAAAGTTGATGATGGTAACCTCATTTAAGTATATTTTCATATTCACAGCACCTGGCAAAGTATCATGCACAGTTATCCAGTAAACAAGGTCAAGGGTATCAGATTTCTAGGAAGTCTTGCAGAATATGGAATCCTAGTTCTTTCATAAGACTCCATTCGGGCGCCTTAGTTTATAGAAGAAAGGGCTAGTGAATAGTAGTGAAAAGTCATTCATCTTTTAAACCCTCTTCTGATATCTTTCATTAGTGGCACATCTTGTTCTTTAGTTTTTTTCCTTATTTCTCTCTGCAAATAAATTATACTCTTTAGGACAATGAATATATTTCACATTTCTCCTCAATGTCCCTGGGATTATAGTTTGTATTTGGTAGATGTTCAATAAATATTTTTCTACTGCATATATTTATTAAATTTCAAGTTCCGGGATACATGTGCAGAACGTACAGGTTTGTTACATAGGTATACATGTGCCATGGTGGTTGCTACACCTATCAATCCATCATCTATGTTTCAAGCCCTGCATACATTAGGTATTTGTTCTAATGTTCTCCCTCCCCTTGTCCCTCCATCGCCTCAATAAATATTTTTTAAATAATAAAAAAATCTTCATAGAGTAACCCACTGTGGAGTTTACTGTATATGTGCACCATCCCCCACACCCCCACAACTAACACACTTTACAAATGATTCCGATGCTCTTGAACTTTTCACTTGTCCATTTTCTATGACTCTCTTAATTTCCATTTATTCTCTTGCTTTCATCTTTTTTTCACTTGCTCACTTGTTTTATAGATTCGTCCTTATAAGTTTCTTTCCATTTTATTTTTACTACCCCTTACCCTTATTTCATTGCATCTCTTCTTTAGTTCTTTATAAATGTGTGGTTGTGTTTGTATATTGGGGGGTACAACAGAAACCACTGAATTTTGACGACATAGGTTATTTAAGTTTTATAGCTCATTACTATTTCATTGGAAGAGTCATCACACAAAACTAGTAGAAAGGAGACTCTTGAGTGTCATTTCCAGGAAAGGACCAGTTTGAGTAAATAACAGAGTACTCTCAATTTTCCCTTCCCGTCTCTTATGGCATTCCTGTCTTTCATGTCATTTATCCATATGCTACAACCACCTAGTACACTACTACTATTATTACTTTAAACAAAATTATTTTTTAGATCAATTAAGAAAAATAGAAAAGGAGATCCAAGATGGCCGATTAGACACAACTCCAGTGCACAACACCCAGCGAGAGAGACACAGAAATCTAGAGATCTCCTAGCTCTACCCGAGGTACCAGGTGCATTTCAATGGGTCTGGTCTGATGGTTAGCAAAGCCCACTCAGGGCAGACTGAGGCGGGGAAGGGTGCTGCTTCACCCAGAAAGTGCATCTGACCGGTGAGTCAGAGGCTCCCCTCTGGCACTCCGGTACAGATACAGCGCTTCCCATCAAGCGCCAGGAATTACAAGCTCAGAGTTGAATAAGAGCCTGCGACTGAGCTTTTGCCCCCTCCCTTCACCCGCAGAGAGAGGGAGCTGTAAGCTGGAGCAGCTGGGCGGGTCCCTACCCCATGACTGGAGAGAGAGGAAGCTGAAAGGGGGAAATGGCTGGGTGTGGCTGGGTGGGTCCCTCCCCTCCCCCACAAAACCTAGAGGGCTGAAGCTCTGACTCTAGTGGGTTTTGCAGCCAGTGCCACAGTCTGAGATGAACGCTGAATGATCCAGCCCAGTGGAGGAAGGGCACAACCCACCACTAGAGGCGTGGGACTGGGCTACATATTTTAACAAAAAACACAGGAAGCCTATGTAGCAAAGGGACGGTGCTCTTGACAATCCAGCAGTGCCTACAGGTCAGTGGAAGAGGCGGATCTAATCTCCCAGTATAAACAAAAAAGACACAGGAAGCTTCCCTAGAAACCTGAAGGAGTCCCTAGAAACCCAGTAGCGCCTCCACAGGCAGATAAGCAACCTCATCAAGCAGCTCCCTGACAACACAGCCAGGTAAATCCACAAAGATGGGAAAAAACCAGCGCAAAAAATGATGAAACCATCAAAGACCAGAACACCTCTTCTCCTTCAAGGGATCACAACTCCTCAACAACACAGGATCACAACTTGACCGAGGAGTGCGACAAATTGACAGAAACAGGCTTCAGAAAGTGGATAATAACAAACTTTTTTGAGCTAAAGGAACACGTTCTAACTCAATGTAAAGAAACCAAAAACCTTGAGAAAAGGTTAGATGAAATGCTAACTGGAATTAACAAGTTTAGAGAAGAACATAAACAACTTGATGGAGTTGAAAAACACAGCACGAGAACTACGTGAAGCAAACACAAGTTTAATAGCCAAATTGGTCAAGCAGAAGAAAGGATATCAGAGATTGAAGATCAACTCAATGAAATAAAAAGAGAAGGCAAGACAAGAGAAAAAAGAGTGAAAAGAAATGAACAAAGCCTCCAAGAAATATGGGATTATGTTAAAAGACCTAATCTACACTTGATTGGTGTACCTGAATATGATGGGGAGAATGAATCCAAGCTGGAAAACACGCTCCAGGATATTATCCAGGAGAACTTCCCAAGCCTAGCAAGGCAGTCCAAATTTCAAATTCAAGAAATACAAAGAACTCCACAAAGATGCTCCTCAGATAGAGCAACCCCAAGGCACATGATCGTCAGATTCACCAGGAAAAAATGCTTAAGGGCAGCCAGAGAGAAAGGTCAGGTCACCCACAGATGGAAGCCAATCAGACTCACAGCAGATCTTTCGGCAGAAACCCTACAAGCCCCAAGAGAGTGGGGGCCAATATTTGACATCCTTAAAGAAAAGAACTTTCAATCCAGAGTCTCATATCCAGCCATATTAAGCTTTGTAAGTGAAGGAGAAATAAAATCCTTTACAGACAAGCAATTATTGAGAGATTCTGTCATCACTAGACCTGCCCTACAAGAGCTCCTGAAAGAAACACTAAGCACAGAAAGGAACAAGTACCAGACACTGCAAAAGCAAACCAGTTGGCAAAGACCAAAAATGCAATGAAGAAAATAAGTCAACTAACAGGAAAGAAAACCAGCCAGTAACAAAATGGCAGGATCAAATTCACACATGACAATATTAACATTGAATGTAAATGGCCTAAACGTCCCAATCAAAAGACAAAGACTGGCAAACTGGATAAAAAGAGCCCATCAGTGTGCTGTATTTAGGAAACCCATCTCACATACAAAGACACGCATAGACTCAAAATAACGGGATGGAAGAAGATTTACCAAGCAATTGGAGAACAAAAAAGAGCAGGGGTTACAATCCTAGTCTCTGATAAAATGGACTTCAAACCAACAAAGATCAAAAGAGACAAAGAAGGACACTACATAATGGTAAAAGGATCAATCCAACAGGAGGAGCTAACTAACCTAAATATATACACCCCCAATACAGGAGTACCCAGATACATAAAGCAAGTTCTTAACGACCTAAAATGAGATTTAGACTCCCACACAATAATAGTGGGAGACTTCAACATTCCACTGTCAATATTAGACAGATCAACCAGACAGAAAATTAACAAGGATATCCAGGACTTGAATGCAGAGCTGGACCTAGCTGACCTAATAGACATATACAGAACGCTCCACCGCAAATCCATAGAATATACATTTTTCTCAGCACCACATTGCACTTACTCTAAAATTGACCACATCATTGAAAGCAAATCACTCCTCAGCAAATGCAAAAGAACAGAAATCATGACAAACAGTCTATCAGACCACAACACAATCAGACTAGAACTCTGGATCAAGAAACACACTCAAACCCACACAACCACTTGGAAACTGAACAACTTGCTTCTGAGTATTGACTGGATAAACAATGAAATGAAGGCAGAAATAAAGATG
>NW_022437030.1:377829-428983 GCF_009761245.1 Sapajus apella
TGAATTGATGGAGCTGAAAAACACAGCACGAGAACGTTGTGAAGCATACACAAGCTTCAATAGCTGAATTGGTCAAGCAGAAGAAAGGATATCAGAGATTGAAGATCAACTCAATGAAATAAAAAGAGAAGGCAAGACAAGAGAAAAAAGAGTGAAAAGAAATGAACAAAGCCTCCAAGAAATATGGGATTATGTTAAAAGACCTAATCTACACTTGATTGGTGTACCTGAATATGATGGGGAGAATGAATCCAAGCTGGAAAACACGCTCCAGGATATTATCCAGGAGAACTTCCCAAGCCTAGCAAGGCAGTCCAAATTTCAAATTCAAGAAATACAAAGAACTCCACAAAGATGCTCCTCAGATAGAGCAACCCCAAGGCACATGATCGTCAGATTCACCAGGAAAAAATGCTTAAGGGCAGCCAGAGAGAAAGGTCAGGTCACCCACAGATGGAAGCCAATCAGACTCACAGCAGATCTTTCGGCAGAAACCCTACAAGCCCCAAGAGAGTGGGGGCCAATATTTGACATCCTTAAAGAAAAGAACTTTCAATCCAGAGTCTCATATCCAGCCATATTAAGCTTTGTAAGTGAAGGAGAAATAAAATCCTTTACAGACAAGCAATTATTGAGAGATTCTGTCATCACTAGAACTGCCCTACAAGAGCTCCTGAAAGAAACACTAAGCACAGAAAGGAACAAGTACCAGATACTGCAAAAGCAAACTAGTTGGCAAAGACCAAAAATGCAATGAAGAAAATAAGTCAACTAACAGGAAAGAAAACCAGCCAGTAACAAAATGGCAGGATCAAATTCACACATGACAATATTAACATTGAATGTAAATGGCCTAAACGTCCCAATCAAAAGACAAAGACTGGCAAACTGGATAAAAAGAGCCCATCAGTGTGCTGTATTTAGGAAACCCATCTCACATACAAAGACACGCATAGACTCAAAATAACGGGATGGAAGAAGATTTACCAAGCAAATGGAGAACAAAAAAGAGCAGGGGTTACAATCCTAGTCTCTGATAAAATGGACTTCAAACCAACAAAGATCAAAAGAGACAAAGAAGGACACTACATAATGGTAAAAGGATCAATCCAACAGGAGGAGCTAACTAACCTAAATATATACACCCCCAATACAGGAGTACCCAGATACATAAAGCAAGTTCTTAACGACCTAAAATGAGATTTAGACTCCCACACAATAATAGTGGGAGACTTCAACATTCCACTGTCAATATTAGACAGATCAACCAGACAGAAAATTAACAAGGATATCCAGGACTTGAATGCAGAGCTGGACCTAGCTGATCTAATAGACATATACAGAACGCTCCACCGCAAATCCATAGAATATACATTTTTCTCAGCACCACATTGCACTTACTCTAAAATTGACCACATCATTGAAAGCAAATCACTCCTCAGCAAATGCAAAAGAACAGAAATCATAACAAACAGTCTATCAGACCACAACACAATCAGACTAGAACTCTGGATCAAGAAACACACTCAAACCCACACAACCACTTGGAAACTGAACAACTTGCTTCTGAGTATTGACTGGATAAACAATGAAATGAAGGCAGAAAAAAAGATGTTCTCCAAAACCAACCAGAATGAAGACACAACTTACCAGAATCTCTGGGACACCTTTAAAGCAGTGTCGAGAGGGAAATTTATAGCAATAAATGCCCATCAGAGAAGATAAGAAAGATCTAAAATCGACACCCTATCATCAAAATTGAAAGAGCTAGAGGAGCAAGATCAAAAAAACTCAAAAGCTAGCAGAAGACAAGAAATAATTAAGATCAGAGCTGAACTGAAGGAGATAGAGACACAAAAAACACTTAAAAAAATCAAAATTCAGGAGCTGGTTTTTTGAAAAGATCAACAAAATTGACAGACTGCTAGCCAGATTAATAAAAAAGAAAAGGGAAAAGAATCACATAGATGCAATAAAAAGCAATAAAGGGGATATCATCACTGATCCCACAGAAATACAGACTACCAACAGAGATTACTACAAACAGCCCTACTCACATAAACCAGTAAACCAGGAAGAAATGGATAAATTCCTAGACACTTGTATTTTACCAAGACTAAACCAGGAGGAAGTTGAAACCCTGAACAGACAAATAACAAGGGCTGAAGTAGAGGTAACAATCAATAGCCTACCAACCAACAAAAGTCCAGGTCCAGATGGGTTCACGGCCAAATTCTATCAGATGTACAAAGAGGAGCTGGTTCCATTCCTTCTGAAACTGTATCAAACAATACAAAAGGATGGAATCCTCCCTAACTCATTTTATGAGACCAACATCGTCCTGATACCAAAACCAGGCAGAGACTCAACTGAAAAAGAAAACTTCAGGCCAATATCCATGATGAACATTGATGCAAAAATCTTCAATAAAATACTGGCAAACAGATTGCAACAGCACATCAAGAAGCTTCTCCATCATGATCAAGTAGGCTTCATCCTGGGGATGCAAGGCTGGTTCAACATACGCAAATCCATAAATGTAATCCATCACATAAACGGAAACAAAGACAAAAACCACATCTATTATCTCAATAGATGCAGAGAAGGTCTTTGATAAAAATTCAACAGCCCTTCGTGCTAAAAAGTATCAATAAACTAGGTATTGATGGAACATATCATAAAATGATAAAAACTATGTATGACAAACCAACAGCCAATATCATACTGAACGGGCAAAAGCTGGAAGAATTCCCTTTGAAATTAGGCACTAGACAAGGATGCCCTCTCTCACCACTCTTATTCAACATAGTATTGGAAGTTCTAGCCAGAGCAATCAGGCAAGAAAAAGAAATAAAGGATATTCAATTAGGAAAGGAGGAAGTCAAAGTGTCTTTATTTGCAGATGACATGACTGTGTATCTAGAAGACCCCATCATCTCAGCCCAAAATGTTCTCAAACTGATAAGCAACTTCAGCAAAGTCTCAGGATACAAAATCAATGTGCAGAAATCACAAGCATTTCTATATACCAATAATAGACAAACAGCCAAATCAAGAATGAACTCCCATTCACAATTACTACCAAGAGAATAAAATACCTAGGAATACAACTAACAAAGGATGTCAAGGACCTCTTCAAGGAGAACTACAAACCACTGCTCAACGAAATAAGAGAGGACACAGATGGAGAAACATTCCATGTTCATGGTTAGGAAGAATCAATATCGTGAAAATGGCCATACTGCCCAAAGTAATCTATAGATTCAACATTATCCCCATCAAGCTACCAATGACCTTCTTCACGGAACTGGAAAAAACCACTTTAAACTTCATATGGAATCACAAAAGACCCTGCATAGCCAAAACAATCCTAAGCAAAAAGAACAAAGCCAGAGGCATCACACTGCCGGACTTCAAACTATACTACAAGACTACAGTAATCAAAACATGGTACTGGTACCAAAACAGAGACATAGAATAATGGAACAGAACAGAGACCCCAGAAGAAACACCACACATCTACAACCATCTGATGTTTGACAAACCTGGCAAAAACAAGCAATGGGGAAAGGACTCCATGTTTAATAAATGGTGTTGGGAAAACTGGCTAGCAATGTGCAGAAAGCAAAAACTGGACCCCTACTTGTTACCTTACACTAAAATTAAGTCTAGATGGATTGAAGATTTAAACATAAAACATAACGCCATAAAAACACTAGAAGAAAATGCAGTCAAAGCCATCCAGGACATAGGCATAGGCAAGGACTTCATGACTAAAATACCAAAAGCAATGGCAATAAAAGCCAGGATAGACAAATGGGATCTAATTAAACTCTAGAGCTTCTGTACAGCAAAAGAAACCATCATTAGAGCGAATTGGCAACCAACAGAATGGGAAAAAATTTTGCAATCTACTCATCTGACAAAGGGCTAATATCCAGAATCTACAAGGAACTAAAACAGATATACAAGAAAAAAACAAATAACCCCATTCAAAAGCGGGTGAAGGATATGAACAGACACTTTTCAAAAGAAGACATATATGAGGCCAACAAACATATGAAAAAGTGCTCATCATCACTGGTCATTAGAGAAATGCAAATCAAAACCACACTGAGATATCATCTCATACCAGTTAGAATGGCAATCATTAAAAAATCTGGAGACAACAGATGCTGGAGAGGATGTGGAGAAATAGGAACACTCTTACACAGTTGGTGGGAGTGTAAATTAGTTCAACCATTGTGGAAGACAGTGTGGTGATTCCTCAAGGATCTAGAAATAGAAATTCCATTTGACCCAGCAATCCCATTACTGGGTATATACCCAAAGAACTATAAATTGTTCTGCTATAAAGACACATGCACATGTATGTTCATTGCAACCCTGTGTACAATAGCAAGGACCTGGAACCAACCCAAATGCCCATCAATGATAGACTGGACAAAGAATATGTGGTACATACACACCATGGAACACTACGCAGCCATACAAAACCATGAGTTCGTGTCCTTTGTAGGGACTTGGATGAATCTGGAAACCATCATTCTTAGCAAACTGACACAAGAACAGAAAGCCAAACACCGTATGTTCTCACTCATAGGTGGGTTTTGAACAACGAGAATACATGGACTCAGGGAGAGGAACATCACACACTGGAGGCAGTTGGGGGGGGGTAGGGGAGAGACAGTGGGGAGTGGGAAGGGAGGGGAGGGTGGGGAGGGATAACATGGGGAGAAATGCCAGACATAGTATGCACCTAAAGTAAAATACATAAATTAAAAATATATGTAAATTTAAAAAAAGAAAAAAATAGACAAAAGAGCTGAATAGATAGAGGCTGGGAAGGGTAGTTGTGAGGGGTATTAGGGGAGAGGTGGGATGGCTAATGGGCACAAAATAATAGGTAGAATGAATAAGGTCTAGTATTTGATAGCACAACAGGGTGACTACAGTCAACGATAACTTATTATACTTTACAGTAACTAAGAGTATAACTGACATGTTTGTAACACAAACAAATGGTAAATGCTTGAGGTATTGGATACCTCATTTACCCTGATGTAATTATTAGGCATTGTATGCCTGTACTGAAATATCTCATGTACTCCATAAATATATACATCTACTATGTACCCAAAAAAATTAAAAATAAAAAAAATTGAAAAGTAAAAAAAAAAAAGAATAAGAAAAATAAAAGACCTTATTTTACATCCATGTATTCCTTCTCTGATGCTCTTCCTTATGTAGATATATTTCTGACTTACCATATTCCTTCTCCTTGAATAACTTCTTTTAATATTTCTTGAGTGGTGATTAATTCCCTCAGTTTTTGTTTGTCTGATATCCTTTATTTCTCCCTCACTTTCTTTTTTTTTGGTTTTTATTTCTTCTAAAAAAAATCCAAAATGGGATACATGTGCAGAACGTGCATGTTTGCTATATAGGTATACATGTGCCATGGTGGTTTCCTGCACCTATTGACCCTAACCTGTCCTCTAAGTTCCCTCTCCTGACCCTCCACCCCCCAACAGGCCCTGGTGTGTGCTGTCCCCCTCTCTGTGTCCATGTGTTCTCAATGTTCAACTCCCACTTATGAGTGTATTTCTCCCACACTTTAAAAAGATAATTTTGCTGGATACAGAATTCTAGGTTGGTGGTTTTTTCCTTTGGTGTTACAACACTTGAAATATTTCACTGCATTTTCCTTTTACCTGCAAGCTTTCTCACAAGAAGGTGGCTGTAATTCTAACCTTGTTCTGCTATAGTATTTTTTTCCTCTGGCTTAAGATTTTTCTTTGTCTTTGCTTTTCAGCAGTTTGACAATGATGTACATAAATGTAGATTTTTTTTTGGTTTATCCTGCATGGTGTGGTCTGAGCTTCCCAAACCTGTGGTTTGGTGTGTATCATTACTTTTAGAAAATTCTTGGCTATTAATTACTTTACCTATTTCTTTTGCTCTGTTCTCTCTTCTTCTTCTGATATTCTAATTTTCCTTATTGTCTGCTCTTTCAGTTTGTTCACTTATAATGCTCTGCTACTATATTGAGCCCTGGTGGTGTGGTGGTAAAGTGTTGGGGAGGGAGGAAACATTATAAAAATTTATGATTTTAGAATAATCAGTCTTGAAAACCAAAAATAAAATCCCAAGCCCCCTAACCGAATGAACTGAGCTCCCCTGGGCCACAAGAAACCTGAAAACTGAATTCCCATTCAAGATGGGAAGGGAGGTTGCAAATGCTTTGCTGTACTCCCTTCCTTTTGGAGTTTAGGCACAACTGATCAGCATTAACATTAAAATAGAGATCCTGGCCAGGAGCCACAATGGCTCATGGCTGTAATCCCAGCACTTTGGGAGGCCAAGGCGGGTGGATCACTTGAGGTCAGGAGTTCAAGAGCAGCCTGGCCAATACGGCAAAACCAAGTCTCTACTAAAAATACAAAAATTAGCCAGGTGTGGTGGTGCACACCTATAATTCTAGTTACTTGGGAAACTGAGGCAGGATAATTGCTTTTACCCAGGAGGCAGAGGTTGCAGTGAGCTGAGATTGTGCCACTGCAGCCAGCCGAGGTGACAGAGCAAGACACTGTCTCAAAAAAAAACAAAACAACAACAAACTAGACATCCTAAGGCTGACGAAACATTCTCTCTGGCAAAAAGGTACTAGATTCCAGCCTGACTCTGGTATAGCATCACATGACAGATAGCAGACCCTGAAGGGTTTCTTTCCTTTTTAAAGTACTTTTCTTCGTACTTAATTCCAAAATATTAATATATTTCTTTAACATATTTTGAAATGGCCATGCAAAGCTGTCTTTTGTGGAGGAAATGTTACATCTGTAGAGAATCTCCATTTATGCAGCCAGGCTCTTCTTAGATCTAGAAGAGATTAAGAGTCTGACTTTCTTTTTTTTAATGTGTCTCATTTTATTGCTAGGTAGTTCGGGTAGTTGGGATAGATCGCAGTGCATTCTGCCGACAGGTGAGACTGCAGTTCTGACCTGCGGGCCTCAGTGAATATGAGGAAGGGCACCTGGGCACCGACAGAGCATTTCCCACCACAAAGTAAGCATGTTATGTCTACAACTGAACAGGAACACTAAGAGCCCCAAAGGCCCTGTTTTCATCCCAAAGAACAGAGCCCATCTGTGTACAGTTTCTACCTGGCTCTGTGAGATGAGAACACATTCCCTGCTAGCACAGAAATCCTACAAACTCTTGTGGGGGCTGCAGTTAGAAGCATAGGCTGTGTGAAGGGTGATTCTCGGGGCTACGAAAAAACACAAGGTTTTCACAGAGCATGAGAACTCAAGAGACTGGAGACCATAAACCAATCACTGCAAAAATCTACTCCACGTAGAAAGGGAAAGAAGAGCTCTGCAGCCACTTAGCTTGTGTTAAATAAATTCACAACGGCAGTAGCAACAAGGATGGTAACACATTACTTTCCATCTCTGATACTTCCAGCTATGAAAAGACTTTACATGTCATCCAAGCTACCAACCCATAGTAACTGAGAGAATTCCTTTGTGTTCCATTTGTTTTTTACACTACAAAAATTCAGGGGAAAGCACGCATCTTTTAAGGTCTGAAAATAGTTATTTACCTTCTAGTCTCTAGGAAGCCTTTTACCTGGAGGTTTATCTACATAACAAGAACCTTGGCTTGCACAATCCCCCTTCTCTTAAGCATTTCTTTCTACTGACTTAAAGTTTTTAGCTTAACTCTTTCAACCACCTGCCAGTCACAGAATCTTTGAATCCACCTATGACCTCTAAGCCCCTACCCTTGGAGAAGTCTTGCCTTTCCAGGCCAAATCAATGTATACCTTACATGTATCTCTTTATGTATTTACCTATAACTTTTGTCTCCCTAAAATATGTAAAACCTAACTGTAATCTGACCACCTTAGTCACACTTTTTCAGGACCTCCTGAGAATGTTCCCTGGGCCATGGTCACTCATATTGGCTCACAATAAACCTCTTTAAATAGTAGACAGAGTTTGGCTTTTTCATCAACTGTCTTTTAGTAGCTCTATGTCCCTGGTCTGTGAGTTGCACAACACCCACTTGGTTGAGACAGGAAAGCTGCGGGCTTGGAGCCAGGCAAATGCCATGGCCTGAGTAGAGTCTGTTCCCTGGAGATGGAGAAAGCCTTGGTCAAATTTCAAAATGGTTACTTCTCACCCCTGCCAGAAATGTGAGGTGATCTTTTGTTTTTTCATCATGAGAACTACATGACAAAGTAATTTTCTCTGACTTTACTTCAGTATGTTTGCCCCATTAATTTCGTATTTCAAATTAGGGAAAGCTGAGATATGATAAGCTCTGTAGTATAATTTCTTTTTATAGGGCTCAGAGATTATATTTTGGTAGGTAGTAGAATCAGACTGTTACTACAGATTGAACTTTAAGAAAACAAAATATTGGTTCTGTTGCAGTCAAATCTTATAAAGAAAATGGCAAAATTATTCAGCCATCAACCACAAAACTGTCTAATCTTTTCTATACGTTTACTTGAAACAGTTATAGGATGAGCAACTTGAGCTCAAATATTAGTTCCCAACTTTACCAGTGTATTAGAATGCCACATCAAATTACCATCATGCACGGTATAACAACATTTCAGTCAGCAATGTACCACAAAAAGATGGTGGTCCCATAAGATTATAATGGAACTGAAAAATTCCTATGACCTAGTGCCATCTTAGCTGTCATGATGTCGTAGTGTAAGGCATTACTCACATGTTTGTGGTGATGCAGGGGTAAACAAAACTACTGTGTTGCCAGTGTATACAAGTGCAGTACATACAATTATGTACAGTACATAATACCTGATTATGATAAATGATTACATTACTGATTTATGTATTTAGTTTACTTTTTATCATTTTTTAGGGTATCTTTCATCTACTTATAAAAACAAACAGTTTACTGTAAAACAGCCTTAGGCAGGCTGTTCAGTAAGTATTCCAGAAGAAGGTGTTGTCATCATAGGAGATGGACAGCTCCATGGGTGTTACTGCCCCTGAAGACCTTCCAGTGGGACAAGATGTGGAGGTGGAAGACAGTGATGTTGATGATCCTGACCTAGTGTAGGGCTAAGCTGATATGGGTGTTGGTGTCTTAGTTTTTAACAAAAGGTATAAAAAGTAAAAATAAAAGAATTTAAAAATATTTTTGTATAACTGTACAATGTCTTTGTGTTTTAAGCTAAGTGTTATTACAAAAGGTTCAAAAAACTAAAAAAAAAAGAAAAGCTCCAGCACTTTGGGAGGCTGAGAGAGGTGGATCGCTTGAGGCTAGGAGTTCAAGACCAGCCTAGGCAACATGGTGAAACCCTGTCTCTACTAAATATACAAAAATTAGCCGGGCATCACGGCCTGTAATCCCAGTTACTTGGATGCTGAGGCAGGAGAATCGCTTGAACCTGGGTGGCAGAGGTTGCAGTGAGCCGAGATCACGCCACTGCACTCCAGCCTGAGCAACAAAGCGAGATACCAACCAAACCAAACCAAACCAAACCAAACCAAATCAAATTTAGTATACGCTAAGCATGCCATGTTTATAAAATCTACAATAGTGCACAGTAATGCCCTAAGCCTTCACATTCACTCAAGACTTAGCCAGAGTAACTTCTAGTTGTACAAGTTATATTCATGGTAAGTGTGCTAACATTTGAAAATGTTTTATACCCTATTTTCACTGTACCTTTTCTATGTTTAGTTATCTTTACATATGCAAATACTTACCATTGTGTTATAACTGCCTACAGCATTCAGCACAGTAACATGCTGTACAGGTTTGTAGCCTAGGAGCAATAATAGGCTACAGCAGCAGTTCCCAACCTTTTTGGTACCAGTGACTGGTTTTGTGGAAGACAATTTTTTCACAGACTGGGGGTAGGATATAGTTTTGGGATGCTTCAAGCGCACTGTATTTATTGTGCACTTTATTTCTATTGTTATTACACTGTAATATATAATGAAATAACTATACAACTCACCATAATGTAGAACTGTGGGAGCCCTGAGCTTGTTTTCCTGCAACTAGGTGGTCCCATCCAGGGGAGACAGTGACAGATCGTCAGGCATTAGATTCTCATAAGGAGCGTACAACCTAAATCCCTGGCAGTGCTGTGCAGTTCACAATAGGGTTTGTACTCCTATAAGAATCTAATGCTGCCACTCATCTGAGAGAAGGTGGAGCTCAGGCCATAATGTGAGTGATGGGGTGTGGCTGTAACTACAGATGAAGCTTTGCTTTTTTGCCTGCAGCTAATCTCCTGCTGTGTGGTCCCTTTCCTACCAGGCCAGGGACCAATATGGTCCAGGGGACTGGGGACCCCTGGGCTATGCCATCTCGCCTAGATGTGAAGTAGGCTATACTCTCTAAGTTTGTGTAAGTACAATCTATGATGTTTGCAGATGAAACAGCCTAACAATGCATTTTGTAGAATTTATTCTCCCTGTTAAGCTATGTATGACTATACTTGAAAGTTTCACATTTTCCACACAAAAAAATTAAAATGGCATTTCAAATTCAGAGGGGCCACTGCTAATTATTCATTTGTACATTTCTACGTAGTAGGGATTAAAAATTAGAAATTTGATGGTTCTCTTTACCCCAGGAAAATGATGTACCTTGAACAGATATTAACAAGAATGATAATGACAATGACTAGTAACAACAGCAAAAGTTTATTTCCTACATTATATTTTTAGATGTCATTACACTTGATGAAAACTTTTAGTTATGGGGATATGGAGAAGCTGAATGACTTATTATAGGTCATCTAGGTCAGTGGCTTCTAAATACCTATTAAGCTTTAAACCTGAGAAAAAAGAGAACATATGTATACTTCAAACTTTGTATAATTGTATATATTTATACAATTGTATAATGTATAATTGTAGTTGTAAAAAGTCATTATCTAAGATGTCTCAAGCTCCCTGGATCCTTGAAGGAGCCCCTGGAATGTTGTTATACATGCAAATTCTGTGGTTCCCCAGCAGACCTACTCAGCTGAAACTTTAGTCGTGGGACCCAGAACAGTGTGTTTTAATTAACTCTCTAGATGATTTGATGTATGCTGATATTGGAAAACCATTATATCAAATGTACTAAAATGTACTAAACAAACAATATATGCATAAAAGAGGAAGCTGCAATACATCACCAATTTACTAAATTCCTGTCTCATTTTCCCAATAATGTGTTTTAAAAGCCTTACTGGATAGTAACAATGGACATCAGGATTTTTAAAAGCCACAGAGTTTGAGAATCACTACCAATAAGGAGAATATTTGTTCTCTACAGGTTTAATGACAGCTGTATTATATGCCTGATAGTGGGACCCAAACACTTATTTTCAGAATAATTGTATCATCTTTTCTAAAATTAATGAAACTTCATTAGAAGAAAGATAATTTGAATTCGTATTTAGGAGAAAATTTTCATTTTGCCCTTATTTAAAAATATCTTACTGAATTTATATTTGTGTCAAATCCCTATTCTGACAGTTTCTTGATTATAAGACAACACGAATAGGGAGCTAACTAGTGTGGTGGGATGAATTGAGAACCTGTGAATTACTACTTCAATCAAGCTCTCAGTCAGCAAAAATGAAATTTATTTCACATGGCCGCTATATATGTTATCTTACAACTAACCATGTTATAATCTTTACTGACAGTGGTCTAAAGTTTTACACAAATCTTAGCAGTACTCACTAGCCCTTCAGCAACACGGCTGACCTTGTATTTTTTATCTTTGTATCCTCATCAAGAGGTCTGGCACAATACCATATATAAATAGGTTTTTCTATTTATCATCTTGACTGTATATCTGACATTTAGTATGTCTAAACCTTTTCCATATAAGCAGAACTACTTTTAAAAGGTTTTTAGTAATACACAGTACTAACAGTTTTACTATACAAAGCAGAAATAACAGTGTTACTTACATTCCCAGGTTAGAACATGTAGGACTAACTCATAGGCTGAACGCTAAATAGTGCTCCCTGTCACATGTTTATATGAGGCTATTGTTATTCTTTTATGTTGAATGAAATAGGAGACATTCATTCTTTAATCAATACTTCATAATTTTTTTTAGTGATATCTGAATAAAAGTTGAGACGAGGTGACTATTTATTATTAAGAGTTAAATCATCTTTCACCTAGCAAGGTACCATTTAATACACACAGGTAGTTTAGGAAAGGAGAAGTGAGTAGTCTGAAGAACTTCTTACCATCAAAAGAAAATTACACTACAACAGTGATAAACTCAGGATTGGTTTTCAGATTAGAAAACTAAATGTTAGAAACAAAGATGGTATAGACAAAAGATTAAAACCCCTTCTCGTAATTATTTTTAAAGTATCTGCTGTTCCTTCACTGATATACACTAATCAATATTCTTTAATGTTCTCCTAGTGTTAATTCTTTCCACACCCTACCTTGTGAATGTGTAATTATTTGAAAGGCTGCTGTGCAAGTGTAACAAAAAAAAAAAAAAAAAAAAAAAAAAAAAAAAAAAAAGAAGCATAACGGGAAAGCACTTAGATACAGTTACTGCTTCGTGCAGGGATCTTAAAACATCTGGGGGTGCTCAACAATGACAACAAAACAGAAAAAAATGGGCCTAGGTCTTGAATAGGGATTTCTCCAAAACAGATACACAAATAAATGGCCAACAAGCAAACACAATATGCTCAATATTAGGAAAACGCAAATCAAAACTACAATGGGATTCCACCTCACACCCAACAGAATGGCTAGAAAAAGTAAAAAATAAGTGTCTGTAAGAATGTAGAAAAGTGCACCCTGTGTCCTGTTGGTGGGAATATAAAACGGTGTGTAGACCCACCATGGAAAATGGTATAGTGGTTCCTCAAAAAATGACACAGAAGTATGATATGATGTAGCAATCTGCTTTTGGGTATATACTCAAAAGAATTGAAAGCAGGTGTCCAAGTGATATTTGTACACCCATGTTCATAGCAGTATTAGAACAGCCAAAAGGAGGAAGATACCCAAGTGTCCATGAATTGGGAAATGAATAGAAAAAATGTGGAATATACTTGAATATACTCAGCTTAAAAGGAAGAAACTTCTGAAACATGCTACATTGATGCACCTCAAGGACTTTATGCTAAGTGAAATAAACCATTCACAAAAAGACAAATACCATACGATTCCAATTACATCTGGTACCTAGAGCAGCAGTCCCCAAACTTTCTGGTACCAGGAACTAGTTTTGTGGAAGACAATGTTTCCATGGACCAGGGGGTGGCGGGATGGTTTTGGGATGATTCAAGCACATTACATTTATTATGCACTTTATTTCTATTATTATTACACTGTAATATGTAATGAAGTAATTATATAACTCACCACAATGTACAATCAGTGGGAGCCCCGAGCTTGTTTTCCTGCAACTAGATAGTCCCATCTGGGGGTGACGGGAGACAGTGACAGATCATCAGGCATTAGAGTCTCATAAGTAGTGTGCAGCCCAGATCCCTCACATGCACAGTTCACAATAGGGTTTTAGATCCTATGAGAATTTAATGCAGGAGCTGATCTCACAGGAGGTGGAGCTCAGGCTGTAATGTCAGTGATGGGGAGCAGCTGTAAATACAGATGAAGCTTCACTTGCTGTTCACCTCCTGCTGTGCGGCCTGGTTCCTAACAGGCCATGAACCAGTACTGGTCCGTGGTAAGGGATTGGGAATCCCTGACCTAGAGCACTCAGATTCATAGAGACCGAAGGTAGACTGGTGCATGCCATGGGCTGAAGCAGAAGGAAATTGGGAATTAGTGTTTAATGGGTACAGAGTTTCAAGTATGCAAAGTGAAGCATTCTGGAGATGAATGATAGTGATGGTTGCATACAATGTGAATACACTTAGTACTACTGAACTGTATACTTGAAAATGGTTAAGATGATATATTTTATATGTATTTCACCACAATTTAAAACAAAAATGAAAAGTCCCCACCCCTGCCATACAGGGACGATGCTAAGAATGCCTTGTTAGAAAGGAGGCGTGTCAGCAACTAAGCTTCAATTATTAGGCTGTTGTTTCTCTAAACTCATGTGCTGGGCCAGCACTTTGGTAAACTATCAAAAGACCGGAGAAAACAAGCCAGGACCATCAGCTGTACCTCTCCTGCCTCTCTTCATCTTTTCCTAATTCATCTGTCTGTTTACAGTGGCATATGATGCCCGGCAAATAATATTACTATTTAGGAAAGTGGGAAGGATTTCCAAATATCCATAGAAGTTTGGAATCATAGCTGAATATTCATGAATTTATAAAGTTTTATGATATTTAGGAGTTTTATAGTCTATATCAGGATTTCTCAAGTCAGCACTGTTGACATTTTGGGATGGATAATTTTTGGTTGAATGAGCTTTTCTATCTGTTATAGTTTGCTTAGCAGCCTCCTGGCCTCTATCCACTAGATGCCAGTAGCACCCTCCCAGTTGTCATAATCAAAAATGCCTGCAGACATTGTCAAATGTCTCCCGTGAGTCAAAATCACCCCTGATTGAGAACCACTGGTCCAGAGACAATCTGTACAATTATTCAGACTCAGATTCTTACTGCACTCAATGCAAGACAGTGTATTTCCGAATCGGGTTGAGAAAAAGTAAATTGGGGGAACCCCCCCCCCCATTTCCTGCATAATCAGCCTGGGAGAGGAGAAGAGGATTATTTTTATTGATCAAAGTTTTCTACACTACATAATTATCCTAATAAAGGTATGAGCTTCTAGCCTTCTGAAGAAATCTGTGTAAGAAGTTACATAACTACAGGAAGTAGCCAGGCTTTCAGGATTGGGGCAACCAGTGAGAACTCCAAACTTCAACAGACTTCATTCTAGGAACACATACAGAGATTGAACATCCAGTCCCAGCATCATCAACCAGTGTGAAATTCAGTTTAATTAATCAGAGTCATAGTTGTTTGTTAATTTCCTCAACTGGTATTGCATATATATTTATATATTTCTATTTTGAGACGGAGTCTAACTTTGTCACCCAGGCTGGAGTATAGTGGCATGATCTTGGCTTACTGCAACCTCTGCCTCCTAGGTTCATGTGACTCTTCTGCCTCAACCCCTTGAGAAGCTGGGAATACAGGCCCTGCCACCATGCTTGGCTAATTTTTGTATTTTTAGTAGAGACGGGGTTTCACCATGTTGATCTGGCTGGTCTTGAACTCCTTACCTCAAGTGATCAGCCCGCCTCGGCTTCCCAAAGTGTGGGATCACAGGTGTGAGCCACCATGCCTGGCCAGGTATTAAATATTTGATAAAAATAGTCACAATTTACTATCTAAGGTATAATACCAACTTGATCTCTCCAGTTGAATCCAAAGAACACACGATTACCTCCCCCACCCCCCATCTAACCTGCGCCTTACCAGTCATCTTTCTCTGTAAGAGACAGCTACCCTGCTACCTATGGCTCAAGCCCCCAAAACTTGTGATCCATTCTTTTTGAGATATAATTCACATGCCATAAAATGTGCCTTTAATGTGTACAATTCAGCAGTTTGTTACTATGTTCACAGAGTTGTGCAAAGATGACCATGATCGAATTCCAGAACATCCTCATCAACTCCAATGTGAAACTCCATATCCATCAGCAGTCATCCCATTACTCTCACCTACCAGCCCCTGGCAACCAGAATCTACTTTCTGTCTCTATGGATCTGCTTATTCTAGGCACTTCCTGTAAATGGAATAGTACCACAAAAATGGCCTTTTGTTTGTGGCTTCCTTCATTTATGATGTTTTTCAAGGTTCCTCCTCAGATTCACTCTTGATTTCCCTTTTTTTCACCCAGTCCACATTAGTCCATGAAGAAGTGCAGTCAATGCCATTTCCGTAACACATCCCTAGCCTGCCCATTTCTCTCCATCACTGTTACCATGTTAGTGTGAGCAGATGGCATCTTGTGCCTCAATGATTCCTGTACTTCACCTGACTGAAAGCCCAACATTCACAACTCAACTCCTAAGTTTTCTACACAAGGGAGGCTTTCCCTGACCAACCAACTTAAAGTAGCACTTAAGCCACTCTCCATCACATGGACAACTTTTTGCTTTTATTTGTTCACTCAAGTATTCAAAAAATATTTATTCAATATTATACTAGTATTTCTCTAGGTGCTGAGAATACAGAAGTGAACAAAACAAAGATCACTGCTCTCTTATAGTCTAATGGAGGTACCACATAATAAAATAATTAGAAGGTAGCAAGTGCTTTGGCAAAAGATGAAGTACAGAAGGGGAATAGTAAGGAGTGGAAAGCATTGTAGTTTTCAAAAAGTGATCAGGGAAGTGCTCAGTGAGGTGACAGCTGAATAAAGATATGAAGCAGGTGAGCCATGAGGATATCCAAAGATGGGTGTGCCAGGGAGAGGGGATGAGCTTGGTGAACTCAGGGCAGCAAAGAGGCCCATATAACAGATGCAGAGTTAAGAAGGCAGGAGAGTAGAAGTAGATGCCGTCAGAGAGAGAACAAAGATCCCGAACTTGTAGGGCCCTGGGAGCCATAGGATGTTAATTCACTACCTGGCATTTTCCCATTTTCTCTTTCCCAACCCTCCCGCCCATTCCACAGAATGTAAATGCCTTGAGAGCAACAACATTATCTGGTTTGTTCAACAATATATACTTACTCAGCCAAGAACTGTACCACACCGAGTGATCACTCAATAAGTGTTTACTAAATTTATTGAATAATTACTATATACCAGGCATTGTATAAGCCCTTAATATCTATTATCTAATGTTATAATTATTGTTACCATTTTACAATAAGAAAACTGTAGCTTGGGGAGGTTAAATAATTCGCCCAAGGTATGCAGTAAGAGACTTGAAAAGCCAAGACTTGAAATCAGGAGTGCTGACTCCAGAAACTTTATTCTTAACTACTACCTTTAAAAGCATTTGTAAATATGAGGTCATATCATCATTTATTATAAAACATGGCTAAGACTAGAGACCCTGGAGCCAGACTGCCAGGGTTCAAATCCAGGATCTGCCTTATACTAGCTGTGTGACTCTGGGTTAACTTCTATATGAATCAGATTCTTCAGCTCAATAGTGAGGATAACAATAATGAGCTACATTATTGGCCATTGTGACACTTAAAAAAATTAATCCACATATAAGAACTTCAAGGTTTTTGGCACATTAAAAGTACTCATTAAGTGTAAGCTATTATTTATTCCCAGAGACTTTAAGCCTTATATGTCTTTCCAGTTATGAGACTAGTATGAGGCACTGTATTTTTTACAACCCAGAGCTGTACTTCCAGGACAAACAAAGGGACCTGATGTCAGGTGGTCTACATTGGTGGTCACCAGTCCCTTATTTTAACTGTATCACTTTTATTTTATAAGTCAAATGTTAATATTTTTGGTTGGCAATCATAAGAAAAAGTTTTGGCGGTAATCAATGAAACTTCTAATGTAACTCCACGCTTTCCTGTTTAAAAAATACAGGAGGAAATAACTTCAGAAAAAGCTGATCGTCTTATCTGGAATCACTTCGCATCCTAAGTGGGATACTGTAAGAGATAACCAACTTCTCTGTGTTTGTTTTTTAGGTTTCTAAAATCAGGGTTAGCACATTTGTGAGAGTAAAACCTTTTGACTGAGTAAGTCAGATAATCAACCCATCTTCCTTCCATGAGTACAATGCAGGGAGGGGAGAGGAGGGAAGTGAGAGTTAGGGGAGTTGAGAGACAAGAGATTTAAAAATATCCTTCCTCACAATTATTCAAATACTTTAAATGTGTATTACTGTCATCCAACTTAGAATAAGAGGGGTGAAAATGTAAGGAAGAATGAAAAAACTGAGAATTAAAAACTGAGCCATGAGAAAAGTATTAAAAATCAAGATAGCCAAAGTTCAGTGAAACCTAACAAAGTGGTTCCCACCTATTTTGTCAATGAAACTCTTTTGCATATTTCTTTTATAGACTTGAAATTGGAATATATTTTGTCTATCAAACTATATTTATTAAAATGTTTCCTATTTTAATTCCTCAGTTGTAATAGTGAAATCATATCCCAAGTATTCATTTAACATTACCTATCTGATCAGAACTATTATTATAACAAATATTACCATAATATTGGTATAATTCCAATAAAAGCAAAGAAGCTTAACATGTTGTTCCTCTATGGAACTTTAAATAAAATCTACAGTGGTGTTTTAGGCTGCAAATAGTTACAGATACCGTTTTTACCACCATAGATATTAAGAGTGATTTTTAAATTAAACTTTTTATTTTGAGATAATTTTAGATTTACATGCAGATGTAGAAATAATGCAAAGATCTCGTGTACACTTTATTTGGTTTTCACTCATGGTAATGTCTTACATAATGACAGCATAGTATCAAAGCCAGTAAAACATTGACTCTGAGACAGTGAAGTCCTGAACATTTCCATCACCACAAGGATCTCTCATATTGTCTTTTCATAGCCACAACCACTTCCCTGCCACCCACACCTACTCCCTCCTTAATCCTTCTCTAATACTAATTTGTTCTTCATTTCTACAAATTTTTTCACTTCAGAAATGCTATATAAATAGAATTATATAGTATATAAACTTCTGGGATACACTTTTTCTCAGTGTAATCCTCTGGAGATTCATCTGGGTTGTTCTGTGAATAACAGCTTGTTCCTTTTCATTGCTGAGTAGTGTTTCATGGTATGGATGTACTAAAGATTTTTTTAAAATTATACTTTACATTCCCGGATACATGTGCAGAATGTGCAGGTTTGTCACATAGGTATACATGTGCCATGGTGGTTCCCTGCACCCATCAACCCGTCATCTACATTAGACATCTCTCCCAATGCTATCCCTCTTTTAGCTCCCCCCAACCCCCAACAGGCCCCGGTGTGTGATGTTCCCCTCCCTGTGTCCATGTGTTCGCACTGTTCAACTCCCACTTATGAGTGAGAACATTCAATGTTTGGTTTTCTGTTCTTGTGCTAGTTTGCTGATAATGATTGTTTCCAGCTTCATCCATGTCCCTACGAAGGACATGAACTCATCCTATTTTATGGCTACATAGTATTCAATGGTATATATATGCAACATTTTCTTTATCCAGTCTATCACTGATGGGCATTTGGGTTGGTACCAGGTCTTTGCTATTGTGAACAGTGCTGCAATAAACATACGTGTGCATGTGTCTTTATAGAAGAATGATTTATAATCCTTTGGGTGTATACCCAGTCATGGCATTGCGGGGTCAAATGGAATTTCTATTTCGAGATCCTTGAGGAATTGCCACATTGTCTTCCACAATGGTGGAACTAATTTACACTCCCACCAACAGTGTAAAAGTGTTCCTATTTCTCCACATATTCTCCAGCATCTGTTGTTTACTGACTTTTTAATGACTGCCATTCTAACTGGTAAGAGGTGGTATCTCACTGTGGTTTTGATTTGCATTTTTCTAATGACCAGAGATAATGAGCATTTTTTCATGTTTATTGGCTGCATAAATGTCTTTTTTAGAGAAGTGTCTGTTCATAGCCTTTGCCCATTTTTTGATGGGTTTTTTTTTTCTTATAAATTTGTTTAAGTTTTTTTGTAGATTCTAGATATTAGCCCTTTGTCTGATGGATAGATGGCAAAAATTTTCTCCCATTCTGTAGGTTGTCTGTTCATTCTGATGATAGTTTCTTTTGCTGTGCAGAAGCTCTTTAGTTTAATTAGATCCCATTTATCAATTTTGGCTTTTGGTTGCCATTACTTTTGGTGTTTCAGTCATGAAGTCTTTGCCCATGCCTATGTTCTGAATGGTACTGGCTTGGTTTTCTTCTTGGGTGTTTATGGTTTTAGGTCTTACATTTAAGTCTTTAATTCATCTTGAGTTAATTTTTGTGTAAGGTGTAAGGAAGAGGTCCAGTTTCAGTTTTCTGCATATGGCTAGCCAGTTATCCCAACACCATTTATTAAACAGGAAATCTTTTTCCCATTGCTTGTTTTTGCCGGGTCTGTCAAAGATCAGATGGTTGTAGATGTATGGTGTCATTTCTGAGGTCTCTATTCTGTTCCACTGGTATCATATATTCCATTGGTACCATAGCTGTTTTGGTTACTATAGCCTTGTAGTATAGCTTGAAGTCAGGAAGCATGATGCCTTCAGCTTTGTTCTTTTTGCTTAGGATTGTTTTTGCTATGCGGGCTCTTTCTTGGTTTCATATGAAATTTAAAGTAGTTTTTTTCTAATTCTGTGAAGAAAGTCAGTGGTAGCTTGATGGGGATAGCACTGAATCTATAAATTACTTTGGGCAGTATGGCCATTTTCACGATAGTGATTCTTCCTATCTATGAGCATGGGATGTTTTTCCATCTGTTTGTGTTCTCTCTTATTTCCTTGAGCAGTGGTTTGTAGTTCTCCTTGAAGAGGTCCTTCACATACATCCTTTGTAAGTTCTATTCCTAGGTATTTTATTCTCTTTGTAGCAATTGTGAATGGAAGTTCACTCATGATTTAGCTCTCTGTTTGTCTATTGTTGGTGTATGGGAATGCTTGTGAATTTTGCACACTGATTTTTGTATTCTGAGACTTTGCTGAAATTGCTTGTCAGCTTAAGAAGATTTGGGGCTGAGAATACAGGGTTTTCTAAATATACAATCATGTCATCTGCAAACAAAGACAATTTGATTTCCTTTCTTCCAATTTGAATACCCTTTCTTTCTTTCTCTTGCCTGACTGCCCTGGCCAGAACTTCCTATACTATGTTGAATAGGAATGGTTAGAGAGGGCATCCTTGTCTTGCACCAGGTTTCAGGGGAAATACTTCCAGTTTTTGCCCCTTCACTATAATATTGGCTGTGGGTTTGTCATAAATAGCTCTTATTATTTTGAGATATGTTCCATCAATACCTAGTTTACTGAGAGTTTTTGGCATGAAAGAATGTTGAATTTTATCAAAGGCCTTCTCTGCATCTATTGAGATAATCATGTGGTTTTTGTCATTGGTTCTGTTTCTGTGATGGATTACATTTATTGATTTGCATATGTTGAACCAGCCTTGCATCTCAGGGATGAAGCCAACTTGATCGTGGTGGATAAACTTTTTGATGTGCTGATATATTCGGTTTGCCAGTATCTCATGGAGGATTTTCGCATCGATGTTTGTCAGGGATATTGGCCTGAAATTTTCCTCTTTTGTTGTGTTTCTTCCAGGTTTTGCTATCAGAATGATGCTGGCCTCATAAAATGAGTTAGGGAGGCATCCCTCTTTTTCTGTTGTTTGGAATATTTTCAGAAGGAATGGTACTAGCTCCTCCTGGTACCTCTGGGAGAATCTGGCTATGAATCTATCTGTTCCAGGGCTTTTTTTGGTTGATAGGCTATTAATTACTGCCTCAAACAGTGTTTAGAGGGACATTTATAGCATTAAATGCCCACAAGAGAAAGCAGGAAAGATCTAAAATTGACACCTTAACATCACAATTAAAAGAACTAGAGAAGCAAGAACAAACAAAGTCAAAAGTCAGCAGAAGACAAGAAATAACTCAGATCAGATCAGAACTGAAGGAGACAGAGACATGAAAAACCCTTCAAAAAACTCAGTGAATCCAGGAGCTGTTTTTTTGATAAGATCGACAAACTAGATAGACTGCTACTCAGACTAATAAAGAAAAAAGGAAGAATCAAATCCATGCAATAAAAAATAGTAAAAGTGATATGACCACTGATCCTACAGAAATACAAACTACCATCAGAAAATACTATAAAAACCTCGACATAAATAAACTAGAAAATGTAAAAGAAAATGGATAAATTCCTGGACATATACACCCTTCCAAGTCTAAACCAGGAAGGAGTCAAATCCCTGGATGTAGTGAAGATTTTAACAAGCCACAGGAGAATGCCTGGGATGCTTCTAGTTTGGGGACAGTTGGTATAAACACTTGGGTGTAGATTTTTGAGTGAACATTTAACTTTTCATCTCTCTGGGATGAATGCCTGGAACTGCAATTGCTGGGTCGTATGGTAGTTGCATGTCTAGTTTTTTAAGAGCTATCAACATTTTCCAGAGTGACTAAACATTTCACATTCACACAAGTAATACATAAGTGATCCACTGTCTCTGCATCCTCATTAGCATTTGGTGTTGTGACTTTATTTTTTTAGCCATTCTGATAGATGTGTATGGTTTTAATGTGCATTTCCCTAATTAAATATTGTTAACATCTTTTTGTGTGCTAATTGCCACCTATGTATCTTCTTTAGTGAAATGTCTTTTCATGCCTATTGTCCATGTTTTAATTTGATAGTCTGTAAGAGTTCTTTTTTTTTTCCCTTTTATTTATTTTATTGCATTTTAGGTTTTGGGGTACATGTGAAGAACATGCAAGATTGTTGCATAGGTACACACGTGGCAGTGTGATTTGCTGCCTTCCTCCCCATCACCTACATCTGGCATCTCTCCCCTTGCTATCTCTCCCGAGATCCCCACCCCCCACCGTCCCTCCCCTATTTCCCCCCAACTGACCACAGTGTGTAGTGCTCCCCTCCCTGTGCCCATGTGTTCTCACACGCCTATCAGTGAGAACATGTGGTGACTGATCTGCTCTTCTGTCAGTTTGCTGAGAATGATGGTTTCCAGGTTCTTCCATGTCCCTGCAAAGGACACAAACTCATTGTTTTTGATGGCTGCATAATATTCCATGGTGTATATGTGCCACATTTTCCCTGTCCAGCCTATCATCGATGGGCATTTGGGTTGGTTCCAGGTCTTTGCTATTGTAAACAGTGCTGCAATGAACATTCGTGTGTACATGTCCTTATAGTAGAACGATTTATAATCCTTTGGATATATACCCAGTAATGGGATTGCTGGGTCAAATGGAATTTCTATTTCTAGGTCCTTGAGGAATCACCACACTGTCTTCCACAATGGTTGAACTAATTTACACTCCCACCAACAGTGTAAAAGTGTTCCTATTTCTCCACATCCTCTCCAGCATCTGTTGTCTCCAGATTTTTTAATGATCGCCATTCTAACTGGCGTGAGATGGTATCTCAATGTTGTTTTGATTTGCAATTCTCTGATGACCAGTGATGATGAACATTTTTTCATGTTTGTTGGCCTCATGTATATCTTCTTTTGTAAAGTATTTGTTCATATCCTTTGCCCACTTTTGAATGGGCTTGTTAGTTTTTTTCTTGTAAATCTGTTTTAGTTTTTTGTAAATTCTGGATATCAGCCCTTTGTCAGATGGGTAAACTGCAAAAGATTTTTCCCATTCTGTTGGTTGCCATTTCACTCTAATGACTGTTTCTTTTGCTGTGCAGAAGCTGTGGAGTTTGATTAGGTCCCATTTGTCTATTTTGGCTTTTGTTGTCAATGCTTTTGGTGTTTTGGTCATGAAGTCCTTGCCTACACCTATGTCCTGAATGGTTTTGCCTAGATTTTCTTCTAGGGTTTTTATGGTGTTAGGTCTTATGTTTAAGTCTTTAATCCCACTGGAGTTAATTTTAGTGTAAGGTGTCAGGAAGGGGTCCAGTTTCTGCTTTCTGCACATGGCTAGCCAGCTTTCCCAACACCATTTATTAAACAGGGAATCCTTTCCCCATTGCTTGTTTTTGTCTGGTTTGTCAAAGATCAGATGGTTGTAGATATGTTGTGTTGCCTCCGAGACCTCTGTTCTGTTCCATTGGTCTATATCTCTGTTTTGGTACCAGTACCATGCTGTTTTGATTACTGTAGCCTTGTAGTATAGTTTGAAGTTCGGTAGTGTGATGCCTCCAGCTTTGTTCTTTTTGCTTAGAATTGACTTGGGTATGTGGGCTCTCTTTTGGTTCCATATGAAGTTTAAGGTGGTTTTTTCCAGTGCTGTGAAGAAGGTCATTGGTAGCTTGATGGGGATAGCATTGAATCTGTAAATTACTTTGGGCAGTATCGCCACTTTCACGATATTGATTCTTCCTAACCATGAACATGGAATGTTTCTCCATCTGTTTGTGTCCTCTCTTATTTCGTTGAGCAGTGGCTTGTAGTTCTCCTTGAAGAGGTCCTTTAGGTTCCTTGTTAGTTGTATTCCTAGGTATTTTATTCTCTTTGTGGCAATTGTGAATGGAAGTTTGTTCTTGATTTGGCTCTCTTTAACTATGTTATTGGTGTATAGGAATGCATGTGATTTTTGCACATTGATTTTGTATTCTGAGACTTTGCTGAAGTTGCTTATCAGTTTCAGGAGATTTGGGGCTGAGATGATGGGGTCTTCTAGATATACAATCATGTCATCTGCAAATAGAGACAATTTGACTTCCTCCTTTCCTATTTGAATGCCATTTATTTCTTTTTCTTGCCTGATTGCTCTGGCTAGAACTTCTAGTACTATATTGAATAGGAGTGGTGAGAGAGGGCATCCTTGTCTAGTGCCACATTTCAAGAGTTCTTTATATATTATGGATACTGATCCTCTGTCAGTCATGTGATTTGCAAATATTTTTCTCTCAGTCTGTAGATTGTCTTTTCATCCTTTTAACAGGGTCTTTCATGGAGCAAAACTGTTTAAGTTTTGATGAAATGTTATAAATATTTCCTTTAATGGGTCTTGCTTTTGGTGTAAAGTCTAAGGAGTCTTTGCCACACCTTAGATCCAGCAAGTACCCTCATGATTCTTGTTAGATGATCTATAGTTTCATATTTTACATTTATGTCCATGATCCATTTTGAATTAATTTTTGTACAGTTGTGAAAACCTATCTTTCCTTTATTGCTTTTTGTACCTTTGTCAAAAATGAGGTGGGCATGTTTGTGTGGGCTTATTTCTGGGTTCTGTCTTCCATTCCATAATCAATGTGTATTTCTGCCAATACCAGTCTTGATTACTGTAGCTATAAAGTAAGTCTTAAAATTACATAGACAAATTCCACCTATTTATTCTTCTTTTTCCAATTGTTTCAATTATATCAGGTTGGTGCAAAAGTAATTGCGGTTTTGCCATTAAAAAATGATAAAAAGCACAATTACTTTTGCAGCAACTTAATAGCTCTTTGGCCTTTCCACAGATATTTTCTAATGCAATTGTTTATATTTATAAAATATCCTTCTGGGGACGTAGAAAAGAATTGTGTTAAACCTGCCAGGCAATTTATAGAAAATTGATATCTCTCTCTGTTAAATCTCCCAATCTATGAACCTCATGTATCTCTTCATTTATTTAGATCACTGATTTCTCTCACTGGCATTGTGTAGTTTTCAACATATAAGTCCTCTATATGTTTTGCTAAATTTACACATAAGATTTCACATTTTTTGAGTGATTGTGAATAGATATGTATTTTTAATTTTGGTGTCTATGTATGCATTGATAATGTACAGACATACAACTGATTTTTGTGTTCTTGTATCCTATAACCTTGCTGAATGCACTTCTTGGTTGCCGTAGTTCTTGCTGAGTGTGTGCTTTTTATTCCTGAAGGTTGTCTATGTATACAAGGATGTCATCTGGAAATGGTCAGAGTTTCACTTCTTCTTTTCCAACTTGGTTGCTTTTTGTTTCCTTTTCTTGTCTCATTGTAGTGAATTTACAATTAGAGTGGTGAGAGGAGATATCCTTGCTTAGTTCCTAATCTTCCAGGCAGACCAGTCAGTCTTTTATCATTAAAGATAAAGTCAGCTGTAGGTTTCTTGTAAACATTCTTTATCAAATTCAGGAAGTTATTCTCTATTCCTATTTTATGACAGTTTTTATCATGAATAGTTTAAACTTTAGTGCTCTTTCGGTATCAGTTGATATGACCATGTGATTTGTTTTCTTCTTTACTGTGTCAATGTGGTGTACTACGCTGACAGATTTTTGAATCTTTAATTGGCATTGTGTCCCTGGCATAACCCCTACTTGGTCATGGTGTATAATTATTATTATATAATGCTGTATGTGTTCTATTCACTAATTTTTCTTCTTCTTTTTTTTTTTTTTTTGGTAAAGAAGGGGTCTTACTATGTATCCCAGGCTAGTCCCAAATTCCTAGGCTCAAGTGATCCTCCCACCTCAGCCTCTCAAAGTGCTGGAATGGCAGGCATGAGCTACCACGTTTGGCCCACTAATATGTTTTCATGATTTTTGTAGTTATATTCATGAGGAATATCTGTCTACAGGGATTTTGTACTGTCTTTGTCTGGTTTTGGTATCAGGGCAAACCTACAAACTAGAATATGTTTCTTTCTTTTTTTCTGAAAGAGACTGTACAGAATTTGAAGTTAACTCTATTTTATTTTTTTGAGATGGGGTCTTGCCGTGTCACCCAGGCGGGAGTGCAGTGGTGCAATCATGGCTCACTGTAACCTCAACCTCCAGTGCTCATGTGATCCTCTCACTTCAGCCTCCTGAATCACTGGGACTATGGGCACATGCCACTGTATCCAGCTTATTTAGATTTTTTTTTTTTTTGTAGAGACAGGGTCTCACTATGTTGCCTGGGCTGGTCTCAAACTCCTGAACTCAAGGGATCCTCCGGCCTTGGCTTTCCAGAGTGCTGGGATCACAGGCATGAGCCACCACACTTGACTAGTTAACTGTATTTTAAATGTGTGGTATAATTCTTACCAATTGGGCCTACATATTTCTTTTTTGAAAGTTTTAAAATGGTGAATCCAATTTCCTTAGTAATTTTAAGATTATTCAAATGACATATTTCATACTGGATAATTTGTGATATTTTGTTTTTTGAGCAACTGTCTATTTCTTCTAAGACAACCAATATATGTGCATATTATTCCCTCATTATCCTTTTGATACCTTCAGGGTCCACAGTGATTCATCTGATTCATTCCTGATACTGGCAATTCATATCTCTTCTTTTTTTGTCTTTGTCAGTACTACTACAGATTTGTCAATTTTATTTATTTCCTGTTTAACTGATTTTATCTTTTGTTTTTCTGTTTTAAATTTCAATAACTTCTGCTCTTAATTATTTCCTTCCTCTTGTTTACTTTAGGTTTGCTTTTCTATTTATAGGTTGTTGAGGTGGGCTTACATTGTTGTTGAACTTACATTATTAATTTCAGACTTACTCTTTTCTATTATACACATGCCTTGTTATAGTATTCCTCTCAGCACTGCTTTGGCTGTGTCCCCTAGTTTTTGATATGTTGCAGTTTTCTTTTAATTCAGCTCAATGTATTTTAAAAATTTCCCTTGAAAATTTCTCTTTGACCCCTGGATTATTTAGAAATACGATGTTTCAGTTTCAAGTGTTTAGAGATTTTACTATCTTTCTGTTGTTGATTTCTATTTTAATTTCATTGTGGTTGGAGTATACTCTATATGGTTTCACTTGGTCATATTTTTTGAGGTTTTTAAGTTAAAAAAAAATTATAGCCCAGAACACAGTCAATTTTAGTGTATGTTCCATGGGTATTTGAACAGTATGTATTGATGTTGTTGGGCACGTTACCCTATAAACGTCTACTAGATCCTGTTGGCTGATGATATTGTTGAGTTCTATATCCTTGCTGATTTTCTAACTGTTTTGCCAAACCTTGAGAGAGAGACACTGAGGTCTCCAACTATAGATGTAGATTTGTCTACTCTCCTTTCAGTTCAATTTTTGCTTCATACATTTTGCAGCTCTGTTGTTTGAGGCACAATTAGAATTGCTGTGCCAAGGGAGGGGAGAGGGGCTCAAGGTTGAGCTGATTACTAATGGCCAGCAATTTAATCAACAATGCCTCCACAATGACACCTCTATAAATCCCCAAAGGATAGGGTTTGGAGCACTTCAGGGTTACTGAACACATCCATGTGCTGGGAGTGTAGTATACCTTAAGTTTCACAAGACTTGTGCTCAGGACCCTTCCGAATTTTATCCCTGTATCTCTTCATATGGCTGTTCATCTGTATCCTTTATAATATTCCTTATAATAAGCCAGTACATGTAAGTAAGTGTTTCCCTGAGTTCTGTGAGCCATTCCAGCAAATGACTGAACTTGAGGGAGTCATGGGAAACACCAATTTATAGACCCTCCATCAGAAATACTGGATGCCTGGACTTGTAATTGGCATCCAAAGTGGGGAAAACCTTGAGACTGAGCACTTAACTGTGGGATATGAGTCTGCCTCCAGATAGCGTCAGAATTGAATTAAGTTATGAGATACCTAGCTTGTGTTGGACAACAGGTTGTTGTGGGTAAAACCCTATACATCTGGTCACAGCTGTGTTCTGTGTTGAATGAGTGTGTATTAGAGAAGACATTCTTCCCCGACATCACAGCATGTGATTGCTTAACATCACTTCTTGCATAGAGTAAGGGTACACAGAAGGCAAAGGTTATTTATGTTTTTCTCAGATATATTAACAAATAGTTGCCACAGAGGAAAAAGGAAAATGTCTTTGCTCGGGATTTAAACAGTAGGGCCAAATAAGTACTTTATGGGATAGAAAAGCAATTCTTGGTCTAACAATGTTGTTATTCATAAATGACCAACAACTCACTAGTCTACAATATTTTGCCAATGTACTCCATTCTGCTAAGTTCTTAACAAATACTGTGTAGGGAATTTGTATGCCCATTGCAGATCTCTGGCTTAATTCACAGGTGTAGTAAACAAGACCCTAGATTCAAAACCATAGGAGTTTAACCTCCTAAAAAGTTCATAATAAATGCACTTTATTTTTATTTTTAAAATTTGTTACAGGAACTATTGGTTAGAAAATTAATGACTCCTTTGTAACTCTGTAATAATGTTTGCTGTTCAGGCTTTGCTAAGAGGAATAAGACTGCACAGTAATGGGTAAGAATGATAATCTATCTGTAAGCAATAGGACAGTTAGGCCAGGCCCTTACTGAATAATACTGATATATGTTGTTGTTATCTCTCTCTGGCAGTGGTTTTCAAACTTTTCTGACCATAACCCACAATAAAAACTACATCATGTTATTACCCAGTATGAAAACACACACACACACACACACACACTCACACACACACAACTAAAGTAAAAATTTCATGAAACAATACTTTACTATTTGTGATGTACTCTGATCAATATATTTCTATTGTTCTCTTTTATTCTATTAAGTTAAACACCCTGAAAGCCACTACATTAATTTCATGAGCCACCAATAGGTAGTGAGAGACTCTCAGCTGCTCTTTGATAAAACCAGGGCTGCAGTTTCCGAAATACATAAATGTAGTCATCTTCTTCCTACAGTGGGACATTCTCTGCTGATGGCATAGGATGGGATGGAAGGTATGTTTTAACCAAGTAATGTTTCCTTGGAGTTCAACATGCTTAACATTTAAACTGAAAATTTTCATCCTTTAAAACTTGGGGCAGGGTTTCATGATGGTATTCCCTTAGTCAATCAAATTAAGTGCTACTTCATTGCTTAGAATATATTTTTATGCAGGAAATATAGCATGTATTTGAATATTTTTAAAAGCTTTTCCTTAAATTAAAAAGCAATATATATTTAGTAAACAAAAATGCAAACAAATATAAAAAATCCCAAAACCAACAGATAATCACGGCAACATAGGTTATTTTGTTTATGTATTTGTCCTATACACAGACACACTTAAAAATCACACACATACAATTTGCATTCTCAAGACGAAGAGATAATTGTGGTAACATTTTATATGTTGATTTCTTTCTATATTTTTCCTGTACACACACACACACACACACACACACACACACACAAAATAACACACATACAATTTGGATTTTACATGCAGATATGTCTTCCTCCAACTATTATAAACATCAAAGGTTATTTTAAAATATTTTGTAGGCTGGAGAATATTATGAAATGGGATAATTTATTATTTCTCTATTTATAGACATTTAGATTTTTTTCAAGTTTGTGAGTGCCGTTTATTTTTGTTTACGGTATTCTTCCATGAAAATTTGTGCATTCATTTGATTTATGCACTCAAAAGCATTTATTTTTACCTTAATATTTTTTCATTTCCTTTTATGCCTATAAATTCCTTCCCGATTTCTACTCCAATCTAGAGACAGGTAAATATTAGATATAGTAAGATTAGATAAATTATTAGATTATAGTAATATTAGATAATTCCAATTTTCCATTACTGTTTTGGGGTAGATTTTTAAAAAATCATGCTAAGTTAATATTGTTCCATTTCCTTAAAAATATAGTACTGGGTAGCGAATATTACTGAATGGATTTCAATACTAGGTGCCAATGCCTAGTTTGCAGTATAAGTTCAGTGAAACTTTTGTTGAATGAATCAACAGTCACAATTTTTTTTTTGAGATAGAGTTTTGCTCTTGTCACCAGACTGGAGTGCAATGGCATGATCTCAGCTCACTGCGACCTCTGCCTCTCAGGTTCAAGTGAGTCTCCTGCCTCAGCCTCCTGAGTAGCTGGGACTACAGGCATGTACCACCACACCCAGGTGATTTTTTAAATATTTTAAATAGAGACAGGGTTTCACCATTTTGGCCAGGCTGGTCTCAAACTCCTGAACTCTGGTGATCTACCCACCTTACCCTCCCAAAGAGCTGGGATTACAGGTATGAGCCACTGTGCCCGGCCCAACTTTATCTTTTTTAAAAAATTAAAAAGAACTGAAAACTAGTCAACAGTTACAGAAATGTACAGAGTAGAAAGTGAATCTCTTGAAATTGTGTCCCTCAAGATAAATGTTGATTTAATGTATATCCTTTCAGATATTTTTCCATGAAGTGAGAACTACACTTTACTTTTTTTTTTTTTTTTTTTGAGACAGAGTCTCACTCTGCCACCAAGGCTAGAGTGCAGTGGCATGATCTCAAATCAGTGCAACCTCTACCTCCCAGGTCCATGCCATTCTCGTGCCTCAGCCTCCTGAGTAGCTGGAATTACAGGTGCCTGCCGCCATGCCCAGCTTTTGTATTTTTAGTAGAAATGGGGCTTCATCATGTTGGCCAGGCTGGTCTTGAGCTCCTGACCTCAGGTGAACCACCTGCCTTGCCCTCCCAAAGTGGTGGGATTACAGGTGTGAGCACCTGGCCTGAATTATTCATTTAACTGTACAAAAATATATGCAAATAGATGTTTACTGTTGTATTGTTGTTTTCTAGTAAAACAAAAAATAGAGGATTGGCTAGAGTAGTTACTGCATCTATGTAAGATAGCCCCAAATAAATCAGTAGTATCTGTATAAACAGACATGGAAAGATGTACACAATGTATTATTATATGAAAAAAAGAAAAAGTATTTTAAATATTGATGTATTGCTATAACAAGAGATTTTCCCATTTTAAAGCATCAGTGCATTCCTTAATCATCTAGTTGATTATGTTAAGTAAGCCATTCTTTAAAAATACAGATAAATTTGTTAGTTTTTAGAGAGGATTTTTATTGATATCCCACCAGTGAATTTAGTTTTTGGTTTTGAGTATGCTACCTCTGCCTGAGTTATACTAGGTTCATGAAATGCAATAAGTAACTTCATCTTGTTGTCCTGTATTCCAGAATATCTTACCTAGCACTGAAATCATCTGCATCTTAAAAGTCTGAAAGAATTAACTGATAAAACCAGCGGTTCCCAGAACTTTTTTTGTAAAGGTTTAATATGTACATGAATTAAAAACATAAAGAAGTAATTTGTTCAAATTATCTATATCCTTATTTATCTTGAACTGCTGCGACTGATGGTGGTATATTAAAGTATAGTTGTGTTTGTCAATTTCTCCTTGAATCTTTTTAAACAAATTTTATTTTACGGAATGTTTCTGTGCTGAAGCAGCAGTGCAATTGAGACTCTTAAATGTGTGCAACTAGCTAAAAAGGTAAACTCATTCGGGTATATTTGATTTAGGTAAGGCCATTACATAACATGGCAATGGCCATATAATGAGTTCTTAATTTTTTTTTGGCCAAAAAAATAGAGGAGTGACAGCAGCTCTGCTTATACTTCTTCAAAGCCAAAACTCTAGGCATCTAAAAGAAGCATATTAAGATTCCTTTTCTTATTTAGGTAACTGAAATTATCACAGTTGTATTTATTGTAATTTGGATCTAACCTCAGTCAGTCAGCCATCTGTTAAAAGTAGACATCCTCTGCTCAATCTTATTTCTTTTTTATCTTAATTGTAATTTCCTTTATTACTTATTTAAATGTATAACTACATTTTTCTTTATAATAATATATCAAAAAAACCTCTCTATAAATTCCAGCTTCTATTCTACATATAAAAAAACTAGGAGTAGTTTATATTATAGTATTAATTGGATTTTTAATTTTTACCTCCTCTAAGATGAACTTAATTAACTAATTTGCTACTTCACTCTCTGACCAAGACAACACAAGTAATTTCACCTAATCTCTCTGGTACTGCAACTAAAAAATAAGGATAATGAGTTGGCTCCATCATAATAGGGATATATGAAGAATTGAAGCCTAACATTTTTTTGTCATGAGAACCTTTTATAATTTACCAGTGTAAGTCTAGGGAAAGACTAAGCATAATGAAAATGAAGATTTTATTAAGTAGTATGAAAACAGTTTCTTCCACCAGTTTACCTTGCCAATATATTGACTGAGGAAGCTTTTATACGTTATGGACATTGTATCTGGTCTTACCTGATCCATTTTTCAGATACCCATTTGCATCTACAGTTGTATACATGATATAAGGTCCAGGTTGATTCACTCCAAAGGGCTGCAATAGAAACAAAAAATAGTTAAGGCTTTGAAAGTAAGAGAATGACTGGAAGTTTCAGGCAAAACTCTTTCAAAGCAAAAAATTCTTATATAGATGACAGTTTCCTAGACACCCCTTTCATTAACAGGTAGCACATCAAAAGAAAACCTCTCGTTTCTTAGGATGTTAGTGTTAATAATAAACAAAAAGAAAACCTGATTAGTAGAAAATTCTCAAGACTTTAAATGATTTAATAGTTGCATTTATATAGTTCATTATTTTAACTGAGTATTTCTAAAATCAAATATTCTGTTGAATATAGTATTGCTTTTTCCCTTCAGCGAGGGATTGGATATGACTTACATTTTCCCACTAAAATATCAACACAAGTAAAATCCATCTATAATAATTACAATAGAATAAAAAATACTGATGATTAGTTCTACCACATTTAAACTCCTACACATTTAAGGAATATATTATTATTATTATTTCTTGTACTTTAGGTTCTGGGGTACATGTGCAGATCATGCAGGACTGTTGCCTAGCTACATACATGGCAAGGTGGTTTGCTGCCTCCAACCCTCCATCACCTATATCTGGCATTTCTCCCCACTGAACACGCTTTGAGAATAACTATATAGAGGAACTGGATCAGGCTTTCTAGACCCTGTGTTCAAAAATCAGAACGACTGGCCCATGATGATGGGTAAGCGTCAGCTTTAGGATTCGTATCAGACACATGATGAACTAATTTTTTTAACTGAATACAGGTGGGAGAGAGAACACTGCTTTTCTTTGCCAATCTGCAAAATAAGAATGTAGATATAGGCCGGTGGCTCACACCTGTAATCCCAGCACTTTGGGTGGCTGAGGCGGGCAGATCATGAGTTCAGGAGATCAACACCATCCTGGCTAACACAGCGAAACCCCATCTCTACTATAAATGCAAAAAATTAGTCGGGTGTGGTGTCATGCACCTATAGTCCCAGCTATTCTGGAGGCTGAGGCAGGAGCCCAGGAGGCGGAGGTTGCAGAGAGCCAAGATTGCATCACTGCACTCCAGCCTAGGTGACAGAGCAAGATTCCGTCTTAAAAAAAAAAACGTAGATATAACAGTTCACTAATTCTCTCAGGAAAGTAGTGTGTAGTACAAAGCATAATATTAATCTTAACACATAAAAATATTTCTTAAGTTTATTTTGCATATTTGTGTGATTTCCTCATGAATCATTTAATAAATCAGTAATGTCTCATGAATAATTCCATGCTTATAGCAACCTATTTTCTCATAGCCATTGGAAGCATATGGACTTCTAAAGATCTTAAAGTATCAGTCAGGCAATTGTGACATTGATAAAATTATATTACTGCTTATCATCCTGGAGAAAAATCATTTTTAGAGCCTCAGTAGCCTATCTAAATGTCATTATTAACTTTTCTGTACTTTACTGGGAAGATCAGTAGGATTTTGATGCTGTGAAAAACATTCAAAAGAATTTAAAGCATTTCTTAAGCATTTTGTCATCTTTTCTTAGGACGTCCATTGCAATCAAGTTTCTTTACGTTCTATTTTATTAGCCTTGATTTCTAAAGAGAAGGAATATATAATTTTATTCAAGGCTTGAGGAATGTTCCAGAAAAAGGAAACAAGTTAGAGATAGACCTCACCATTGTAACTGAGGCACTGTCAATCCATCAGATTTTTCTTAAATGAAAAATAGTGAACAGACACTTTTCAAAAGAAGACATTGATGAGGCCAACAAACATATGAAAAAATGCTCATCATCACTGGTCATTAGAGAAATGTAAATTAAATTAAAACCACAGTGAGATATCATCTCACACCAGTCAGAATGGTGATCATTAAAAAATGTGGAGACAACAGATGCCAGGCAGGATGTGAAGAAATAGGAATACTTTTACACTGTTGGTGGGAGTGTAAATTAGTTCAACCATTGTGGAGGACAGTGTGGTGATTCCTCAAGGATCTAGAAATAGAGATACCACTTGACCCAGCAATCCCATTACTGGGTATATACCCAAAGGATTATAAATCATTCTATTATAAAGACACATGCACATGTATGTTCACGGTGGCACTGTTTACAATAGCAAAGACCTGGAACCAACCCAAGTGCCCACTGGTGATAGACTGGACAAAGAAAATGTGGAACATATACACCATGCAGCCATAAAAATACTATGCAGCCATAAAAAAGGATGAGTTCATGTCCTTTGTAGGGACATAGATGAATCTGGAAACCATCATTCTCAGCAGACTGACACAAGAATAGAAAACCAAACACCGCATGTTCTCACTCATAAGTGGGTATTGAACAATGAGAACACATGGACACAGGGATGGGAACATCACAATAACAGCTGAAACTACCTAAATTTAATGAACAACATTAACTGTACACCCCCAAAGGTCAATGAGCACCAAGTAGGGTAAACTCAAAGAGCTCCACACCATGATATGTCAAGTCAAATCCTACCTATCGTATCATAGTTAACATTTTGAAAGCCAAAGAGTGAAAGTTGAAAACAGCAAGAGACAAGCAATTCATCATGGACAAGGAATCCTCAGTAGGATTAACAGCTCAATTCTCATCAGAAACCCAGGAGGCTAGAAGGCAGTAGGCTGATAAATTCAAAGTGTTAAAAGAAAAAGACTTTCAGCCAAGAAGTCTTAAAATCCAGCAAAAATATCCTTCAAAAATGAAGCAGAAATTAACATACAGCCAGATAAAACCAGAAAGAACTTGTTATTAGCACACCTGACTTGTAGGAAATATTAAAGGGAATTCTAGCTCATCTGAAAGAACATTAGATAGTAAACTGAATCCACACAAATAAAGAGTACTAGTAAAGGTAACTGTAAGTATTCTGCGAAGATGCAGCTGGAAAAAAAAAGGTACTGTAAGGGAACTGCAGGTATAAATACATTTTTGTTTGTAGCTCTTTTCTCCTACCTGATATAAAAGACTATTGTTTGAAACAATAATTATAAAACCATCTTATTGGTCTCGTATTGCTTGAAGATGTAATTTGTATGACAATAATAGTATAAACTGAGGAGTGAATAAACTGAGATATGTTAGAGCAAAGTTTTTATAAACTACTGAAATTAAGTTGGAATTAATATGAACTAGATTGTTTCCAAATTAAGATGTTAATTGTAATCCTGAGAGCAACTACTAACAAAATAACTTTTTAAAAATAGAGTGAGGCTGGGCAGGGTGGCTCATGCCTGCAATCTAAGCACTTTGGGAGGTTGAGGTAGGAGGATCACCTGAGTTCAGGAGTTCAAGGCCAGACTGGCCAACATGGCAAAACCCCATCTCTGTCAAAAATACAAAAATTAGCTGGTGTGGTGATACACATCTGTAGTCCCAGGAACTTGGGAGGCTGAAGCAGGAGACTCCCTTGAGCCCAGGAAGTAGAGGTTGCAGTAAGCCCATATCATGCCACTGCACTCCAGCCTGGGCAACAGAGTTGAGACTCTATCTCAAAATAAATAAATCAAAATAGAGCAAAATAAACAACAAAAGAATTAAAATGATATCCTAGACAACAGATAACATTAAAGGATGCAGTAATGGTGGAATTGAGCAACCAAGAAAACATGACATATTGAAAACAAAACAATGACAGGCATAATCTGTTTTATCACTAATTTCATTAACTATAAATGAGTTAAATGCTCCTATCAAAAAGGCAAAGATTAACCAAATGGTCAGAACAATATAACCAACTATGTGCCATCTACAGAAGACACACATTAAATTCATAGACAACAGATAGGCTGAAGGTAAAAGCATGGAAAGGTATACCATGGGAAAAGAAATCAAATGAGAACTGGAATGGCTATACAGATATCAGACAAAATACACTTTAACACAAATTGTTTTTAGACACAAAAAAGGACATTGTATAATGATAAAAGGCCCAATCCATCAAGAAGACATAACAATTATAATTATATTGCACCTAACCAACAGACCCCCAAAGTACATTAAGAATTTGAGGGAGAAACAGATAATTCAACAATAGTTGAAAACTTCGGTATGCCAATTTTAATAATGGATAGAAGAAATAGATAGAAGATCAGCAGGAAAAGAGAAGATGTGAACACTGTAAACCAACTAGACCTAACAGACTTGTAGAGAAACTGCATCCAACTCTAGCAGAGTACATATTCTTCTCAAATACATATGGAATGTTCTGCAGGAGGGACCTTGAGAACATAAAACAAGCTTTATGTTTTATGGTATGCTAGACCATAAAACAAGCTTTAATCGATATAAAAGTATTGAAATTGTACAAATGATATTCTCTGATTGCAACAGAATTAATTAGGAATCAACAACAGAAGAAAATATGTGGAAATTAAACAATGTTTTAATAAATAAATACCATGCATACCATAACAAAGTAGGAAAAACTCATCGATAAAGTTGCAAAATCCACATTGCAATGAACCTTAAGACACTGTCACTTGATGACTTTTTGGTATATATCGATTATCTGAACAGGATATTAAAACACTCCCTTTTCTACTACATAGTTATGTGAAGCTGAATTTTTTTCATCTATTTCAACCAAGGCAACATACCACAAAAATCTGAATGTAAAAGGAGATAGGAGAATATGCTACTATCTTCTATTATGCTAAGCATTAAAGAGATTTGTAATAACATAAAGCAACATCTCTCTTTTCCCTAATATTTAAATATGAAAAATATAATTTTTTAAATAAAATAGGTTATGTTAAGATACTGAGTTATCTTTCAAAAACAAATTAATATTGTGCAGGTGTGGTGGTTCACCCCTGTAATCCCAGCACTTTGGGAAGTGAAGGCAGGTGGATCACAAGGTCAGGAGTTCAAGACCAGCCTGGCCAAGAGGCTGAAACCCCGTCTCTACTAAAAAAATACAAAAATTAGCAGGGTGTAGTGGCAGGCACCTGTAATCCCAGCTATTTAGAAGGCTGAGGCAGGAGAATCACTTGAACCTGGGGGGCGGAGGTTGCAGTGAGCTGAGATTGTGCCACTCCACTCCAGCCTGGGCAACAGAGTGAGACTCCATTTCATAAAACAAACAAACGAACAAAATTAATATCATTTAAAATTATTTCAGTTTTAATTTCAAATAATGTCAGTAGATGTATTTCCCATCAAGAAAAGCTCTTTGGGGTTCATCGACCAAGAAGTTTGAGAATTGCTCTTTTATACCATCTATATAATGAACAATTCAATTCCCAATTTCCTTGCCCAACTGAAATGATACAACTGAGAGCTGGGCCTAGAAGTCTTTTGGTTTCTTATCCCATATGTCATAGCATTCAACTTCATTTTTTCTTCTAAAATAGTCCATATGACTGTTTAGTACAAAATATACTACAAATAGTCATGCTCATAGAAAATGTCAAGAGATTTGAAATACTTTTTACTTTGTGTTTCTTCTATACAATAAAGGAACAAGGAGTATTGCTGTATTTTTTATACCTTTTACATACTTGGGTTATATTAGGGCTTCCTTTTAAATGTCACATCAGATACTTGTTTGAAAGAATTCAGGGAAGTTAAATTTAGACACATTAGTGAAGCTTCAATTTTTCATACCATCAGTAAAAAAGGACTATCATTGGTTCTGTTTTTCTCATTCTAGCATGTGTCACACTGATGTAATGCAGTTTAGGTGTTATATTATATAGATACTTTCTAACTAACCTGATCTCTTGTATGCGTACTGACACATAAAATTGGGGCTGGAATAGTTCTATTTTCTCTAGAGACTTTTTTAGCAGCCTGGCCAAATCTTGGTGGTTTCTATGTTAGTGTCAATTACTTGGTTACCTTAGGGTTTGTTTCAAGGTCTTGGGCACCTACAATGGAGTGCAAATATATGCTAAATCACTGGCTCAGGATGATGAAATAAAAATGAAAAAACATATAAAACATATTGTATTAGGTATAATCAATAATTAGGTATTATATGATATATATTCATTATTATAAAATATCAGAAAAATAGCTGGCTTATAGAATAGACTTAATTTTCTCAAAGGTAATTGTTTAAAATCCTGTTTTAAGTGAACACTCACTGGCATTTGTTCCTATCTTCGTTAACACTAGCTGTACTGCCCAATTTAGTTTAATAGTGAATTTTTTATATTATTTTTTACTCATTTCTTTAAGACATTAAATAAAACACCATTTCCTTTAATTTTGGTTATTTTCCTATGAAAACTGCATGGTATTTTCCCTCTGACCAAGGTAAATAAAGAACTGTAAAATGGCATATTAAATGCAGAAAATACCCAGATCATCATTTTTTAAAATCTTTGGTACAGGAAGCATGATATTATCACTGTCAGGTGTGACAAAGAAAGGCAAATAGAATTAAGGAGCGAATAATATTTTAAGGAATGTCAAATACATGTCTGTTATAATCAATAGTGGTTGAAGCAATGCCTGCCATGCTTTAAAGCATGGCAAAACTGAGTCAGATCATTCACTTCACCAAAGTGAAGATGGTTTTCTTGTTTTGTTTTTGAGACAAGGTCTCACTGTGTTGCCCAGGCCAGAGCCCAGTGGCACGATCACAGCTCACTGCAGCCTTGACCTTTGCTCAGGCAATTCTCCCACCTCAGCCTGCTGAGTAGCTGGGATTACAGGCATGTGCCACCACATGCAGCTAATGTAAAACATTTTTATTATGTAGAGACTGGATCTCACTATGTTGCCCAAGCTAGTCAGACTAGTCTTGAACTCCTGGGCTCAAGCAGTCTTCTGCCTCAGTTTCCCAGCATGCTGGGATTACAGGTGTGAGCCATGGCGTCTGACCCAAAGATAAATGTACTTGGCCTGTACTTTGTCAGAATGTTCCTAAATAGAACAGGTAAAAGCCTGAGACCCTTTCTTAGGAGGTATTTCTGTAAACATTAATAGGGAATGTTTTCCTTTGTATCAGAGCTTTTCCAGAATGCATTTCTATTGTAAATAGCTTGTAATTTATTTTGCAAGTATTCATACTTAACAGTGAATATGCTATTGTGGTGAGAGATGCCATGGAAAATTTATCAATGAAGGCTCATTAAAAAGCAAACCGAATTCTAGAGAAAGCAACAGTAGTAGGACTAGGCATAGGGAGCTAAGAAACCACAGAAAGTGGATCCAATTCCATGTCAAAGGGGAGCCAGGGAATGCTTTCTTGGAGGAACTATTGTCTGAAAGCCAACCTGAAGGTTACACAGAGCAAACTAGGAGAAGGTGGAGAAGAGGAGACGTTGGTATGGAGGCAGACATGGGAGCAGGAGGTGACAGAGGTGACAGAACATAGTGGTTCAGGGAGCTGATTATGGAGTTGCGGGAGGGCAAAAGGAAAAACTGCAAGAGATAAGGCTGAAGGGGTAAACCTGGGCTCTATCTCAGAAAGCTAGATTTAGGTTATCTCTAAAGGGCAAAGGGGAGCCACTGAAGGTTTGTGTTTTAGAAAGATCACTGTAGTGGCATCCTTTTGAAGGATAGCTTAGATAACTGCAGCAGTCAGGCAAAAAAAAAAAAAAAAAAAAGAAAAAGAAAAAAAAGCCTGAAATAAAGAATTAGGACAGAGAGAAGGGACATTTGTGGGGAAAGAATGATAATCTAGTAAACTGGGGGACAAGGGAAAGGAAAAAGTAACTGAGCTAGGGAACATGGGAAGAGGACTGGGTTTTGAGGTGTGGGGAAGATTTCAGTTTTAGAGGTCCTTCCTTGTAAGGCACTCAGATACAAAGTCTGATGTTCAGGAGAGTGGCTGAGATCACTTAAGAGAGCTTCCAGTAGTCCCTGCTCATGTGCAGTTTCATGTTCTGTGGTTTCAGTTTCTCATTATACAATATCATAATGTATTTTGAGAGAGAAATATACACATAATCTTTATTACAGTATACTGTTATAATTGTTCTATTTTATTATCAGTTATTGTTAATCTTTTACTGTGCCTAATTTCTGAATTAAGCTTTATCATAGGTATGTACTTGTAGGAAAAACAAGGTGCATAAGGTTCGGTACTATCCAAGGTTGCAGACATCCACTGGGGGTCTTGGAATGCATCTCTGTGGATAAGAGGGGACTACTGTATATATAGTGAGAAGAGAATCAAGGATGGAAACTGAAAATCACCGACATTTAAAAGATAGGCAGAAGTGAAGTTTATTCATAAAGGAACCTGCAAGAATGACCACACAGGTAGGAGGAGAGCTGGAAAGAAAGAGCCTGAAGGCAGCCGAGAAATGGGGGTGTTCCTAGAAGTGTCAGGAGTATCACATGCAGCTGCAGTGGCATGAAGGATACTGAGGTGAGGAATTCCAGAGATCCAAATGCAGACGACTCAAGGAGTTTGGCTGAGAAAAGAAAACAGAGATGGGTAGTAGCAGGAGGGCATGTGGGTTTCAGAAGGTACATACGTATACATGTATAGATAAGAGACGTAGGCATCCTTAATTGCTAAAGGAAATAAACCAGCAGACAAGTGGAGGCTGGATACATAGGCCAAATAAAAAGTGGAACAAGGCCAATAAGGTTCCTCAAGAAGAGGCAGGTGTGACCCACAGCACAGCTGGCACCCTGATTTTCAGTCAAGAGAAAAAGCAATGAGGATGGGTGTGGAGGAAGGGATTATGTTTAGTGCTGCAGAGGTCAGATGACAAATTATTAAGCACCAGTCCCTCTGCTAGGTTCTGAGATATACTTGCAAGAAAATAAGATACTGTTTCTGCCCCCATGGAGCTCTTTCAAAGGAATGTGAGCAGACTCTTTTTGTATATAAGGGAGGTAAAGGCTACTTTTTTGTTTTGGAAGTGGAGTATCCCTCTGTAGCCCAGGCTGGAGTGTAGGGGCGCCATCTCAGCTCACTGCAACTTCTGCCTCCTGGGTCCCAGTTCAAGCCATTCTCTTGCCTTACCCTCCTAAGTAGCTCGGATTACAGGCATGCGCCACCATGCCCCACTAATTTTTGTATTTTTAGTAGAGACAGGGTTTTACCATGTTGGCCAGGCTGGTCTTGAACTCCTGACCTTGTGATCTGCCCTCCTTAGCCTCCCAAAGAGCTGGATTACAGGCGTGAGCCACCATGTTCGGCCCAAAGACTACTTTTAAACCTGTCTGCTCTTCAAGGGGAAATGTACTTATCTGCCTGTTTCTAGATTCATAATCTACAAGTGGAAAAAGTCATCAGGCTTTGGTGAAAAGAATTACCAAATCACAGAGAAAAAAGCCATTATCCCCACTGACATAGTGAAAGGTCAGAATATACCTTATACCGAGAATAAAAGATTTCAAAAATTAGTTGGATATTTAAAGAAAAAATAATCAGAAAACAGGAATATACTCTTTTGATTAACCAGATATTTATGGTAGCACTCACTAATAATAGTGATACTTACCATATACATATTTAATAAATTTGTGATGTTTAAAAAGATTTACACAGTAAGAAAAAAAGTCAAGAAGTCTAGTATACCTTTAGTCCTACCTGAAAGACAAAGGGAACACCGTATTTCTCAAAATATTTGTAACTTACTATCCATACCAATACAGTGATGTTATAGAGGAAGGGGTATAAACAATAACATTGACAAATAACAGCAGCTATACTTCTTGAGTGTTTATTGTGTATCAGGGCCTATCGTGATTTATCTACATTAATTCTTCTAATTTTAACAATAACCTTAGAAAGTAGTTTGATAGGCTGAATAAGGGTACTCCAAAGATCTCCATGTCCTAATTTCTGGAACCTGCTGAATATACTGCAAAAAAGGACTTGGCAGATGTAATTAAAGATCTCAAGATGGGGAGATTATCTTGGAATATCCAGACAGGGCAAATGTAATCACAAGGCTCCCCCTAAGAGAAAGAAGAAGGCAGGATGGGTTAGTGTCAGTGATTTGAAGATGCAACACTGCTGGTTTTGGGTATGGAGGAAAGAGCCATGAGCCAAAGCATATATGCAGCCTTAAGAAGCTGGAAAAGGTAAGGATATGGATTCTCCCCAAAACCTCCAAAAAGGAATGTAGGCTTGCTGACAACTCGATTTTAGCTCAGCGAAACATAGTTCAGGCTTCCTACCTCCAGTACTGTAAAAGAATACATCCGTGTTGTGTTAAGCCACTAAGTTTATGTTAATTTGTTATAGCAGCGATAGGAAGCTTACACAGGTTAGTTTTGCAGACATAGGGAATGAGGCTTAACAGAAGTAAAATAACTTCTCCAAAGTTATGTAGCTAGCTGAAGAGATTTGCATTTTATGCATTATTTTCTTTTCTGAAGTAGGAGGGAAGGTTAACTACTGACAACTGGAAATTGCGAGAGTAGAAAGGGTATTACATAGTTCTTATGAAGAAAGAGAACTTCTGGTATGACAAGTAAAAGGTGTATTTACAACACACTGAAGTATTTAGAGGTGATGAATTAGCCTTAAAATCTCTAGATAGAGGAGGGGGTGGGATGGGTAGTAGGTGGCAGTGTGGGTGAAATAAAATTGGGCATATACTGATATTACCAAAGCAACACAACAATTTTATGTATTTATTTGTTCTTGGTTTTTTTTTTTTTTGGACAGTTTCATTCTGTTACCTAGGCTGGAATGCGTTGGCATGATCATGGCTCATTGCAGCTTCAACCTCCCCGGGCTCAGGTGATTCTCCCACCTCAGCCTTCCGAGTAGCTGGGGTACAGGTGCACGCCACCACACCCAGGCAATTTTTGTATTTTTTGTAGAGATGGGCTTTCACCATGTTGCCCAGGCTGGTCTCAAACTCCTGGGCTCAAGTGATCCTCCTGCTTCAGCCTCCCAAAGTGCAGGAATTACAGGCATAAGCCACCGTGCCCAGCCAAGGAGTTTTATTATACTAATTCATATTTTTCTAGATGTTTACAAATTTTTAAAAAGCTAAAAAATTACAAGATAAAGAGCAATACATGACACACAGGAAGATACACTGATAAAAGCTATGAAAATGGACAAAAAAACCTTAAAGCAAAACTAATAAATGCAAGAAGAGTTTTCAGTTTCCAGTCCGACATGTAAAGTTCTTTAACATTGTCACTCTAGTTCTCATAACAAGAAAAAAGCAAAGAAACAGAAAATCAACAACTTTTCTTAGATCATTCAGAGAACCAAGGTCACAGGACAAACCACTACACTGCAAACTGGAGAGACAGACAGGTGGAAAGAGAGATACAGCTTACAAGGAGCAGAAGCCCAAGAGTAGAAGATCAAAGATGGAGCCAATACAGGGAGGAAGACTTAACAGAAAAACTGTTGGAGGCTCAGTGTAGACTAGCCTGAGTGTTCAAAACTCCAAGGGTTTGGGACAGGGGGAATCCTCACACTTACACTTTTGTGAGTTTTACTTCCAGGAATTCCACTAGATTCTCACTGTGAAGACTGGAGAAAAATACCTTCATGTTTCCAGCAGCAGCATGAGAAAGTAACCGTTCTGAAATATGCCCACAGCTCTCTGTTCTCCCTAACAACTTGCCTTCAAAGAAAACTTTTACTGGAGCTTAATTGACTTGGGTTTAACAAAAACCTAACTGACCTGGGAAAAGGGAAATATTCAACTCCAGCTCCTTCTCATCTTCCTGTCTCACCTAAGAAGACAGAGACACTGAGAAGCACTTGTGAAGGTCATAGCCCAGGGACACAAGCTCACTAAAAGAGTAAGCCCTAATGACAGGATGACAGAACACTTTTCCTATCCCAGAACTTCATCAACTGGGCTCCTGTATAACAGGGAACTACAGCCCAAAGCATTACAAGCATCATCTTTCATTTAAGAAGGAGTCTGTTGGGAAACCAACACCCCAGAGGAGACAAAAACAAGGACACTAAAGGAAATATTTGCCTCTGACACAACAGCTACTGCAAACAGTAAATACAGCCGAATTCCTAGTCAGATAAACCTTAAACTTCCACAGTAAAGGTCTGTCTACCTCAGTTACCTTCACTTAACACATTGTATCCAGCTTTCAATAAAAAATGACAGGGCATGCTGAAAGGCAAAAGACAAAACAAAACAAAACAAAACACCTGAAGAGACAAAGCAAGTATCAAAACAAGACTCATATATAGCAGACATTTTTGGAATTATCAGACCAGGGACTTAAAATCACTATGATTAACATGCTAAGGGTGCTAATGGAAAAAAGCAGACAACATGCAAGAACAGATGGTTAATGTAAGCAGAGAGATGGAAACTAACAATCAAAAGGAAATAGAAATAAAAAATACTGTAATAATGAAGAATGCCTTGATGGACTCATTGGTAGACTAGACATGACCTAAGAAAGAATCAGTTAAGCTTGAAGATACCAAAGTTGTAAATACATTTAGTAGGAATACAAGAAGAAGAAAGAGAGAAAGGAAATTGAATATTTGAAGTAATGATGATTGAGCAATTTTCAAAATTCATTACAGACCTCAAGCCACAGAACCAGGAAGCTCAGAGAACACCAAGGAGGATAAATACTAAAAAAAAAAAAACTATGTCCAAGCATATTGTATTCTAACTGCAAAAAATCAAAAACAAAGAGAAAATCTTGAAAGAAGCCAGAAAAAAGAAATGGAAGAAAAAAAAGGACTGGGATTCCATATAAGACTGTGATACAATAAAAAAATGCTCATTTGAGGTTGCCATGAATTAGGGTGATACGGTTTGGCTGTGTCCCCACCCAAATCTCATCTTGAATTGTAATTCCCATAATCCCCACATCACGGGAGGGACCCGGTGGGGGGTAACCGAAACATGAGAGCAGTTTCCCCCATGGTGTTTTCCTGATAGTGAGTGAGTTCTCAGGAGATCTGATGGTTTTATAAGCACCTGGCATTTCTCCTGCTGGTACTCATTCTCTCTCCTGCTGCTCTGTGAAGAGGTGCTTCCGCCATGATTGTAAAAGTTTCCTGAATCCTCCCCAGCCATGCAGAACTGTGAGTAATTAAACTTTTTTTCTTTATAAATTTCCCAGTCTTGGGTATTTCTTCATAGCAGCATGAGAAGACTAATACACAGGGGTAGTGCCAAGACACAGAGTTATAGGTTTTTCTTCAGAAATGCCCAGTATTCTAGGCATAGGAGGAAATAAGAGATAGCTGGACTAACCCAGGGTTGAAATTTTCCCAGACAGGTACAGTGGAAACTCAGTGCTTTATAGGAGTTAAGGGACTAGCAGAAGTAATGTTGATGTATGGTAACTAAATAAGGAGGTGGGCAAAGACAATGGTGGGCTGATACAGGTCAAGAGACTAATGGTTTTAAAGTGGAACAGGTATAATTAGAGTAACAGAGTGGAAGGGCTGGAAAATAGGGTGTGATCAGAGTTGGATAAATTAAATTGGGGTTTCAGAAGTGAAACCATTCTGGTAGATAAGGTCCAGGTTATGGCCATGGGAGTGAATAGCTAAAACTGAATATGAATGAAACACTCTGAAGTTTTCAAAATGGAGATGAAGGAATATGGGTGGGATCAGTTCATGAGCTGAGTAACTGTTTCCTCTTTCTATATACCTGGTAGTCTGCCTGCATCAGAGAGAACACACAACCAGCAGAAGAGCTATTCAAATGAATTAACTCAAGTGGTAAAGAATACTATATGGGATGTACATTTTCTCTCTCAGTCTCACTCTGGGGCTCACTCAATATAACACTTTCTACTTTGATCTGATGTCAAAGGAATATGAAGAACCACTTTTTCAAGAAGTAAATAATTACACAAGTGGGCATACATATTTGACAGTTGTGATGCTGGATGAGTACACTGTGCATCTGTTTACATGGTAGTAAAATCGTGATCTATGATATCAGTAAAATATCATAGAGAAGGAAAATGATATATATGAAGGGTAGCTCAACAGGATCTTAATTCAAAGAAAGTCAAAATGAATGAATGGGAAGCAGATGTACTATCTGCACAAAAGCCCAAAGGTGCTGGGTGGTAAAGGTAATCATTGTAAAGGCAGGTCTGCATGTTGGACTTTACTTACGTGATTTTCGAAATGATTCTGTTCACTCTAAGATAGAAGTGGCTTAATATTTTAAGATAAGGTGACAGGAAGCCTTATGGATCTTAGAAGTGTTATCTGCTTTGGCTATACAGCCCTTACTATCAAACTTTCATCTAGAACTTCTAAGTAAAATGAGTGGTTTCAACCACAACTTTTTAAAGTTCTTTGCCTGACCATGTAATGAAAGAGCCACAGAATGGAGATATGGTTAGTTAGAGGGAAGAACATAGGTCTGAATGTTTCACAAAGTGGATAGACAATACCTGAATAACCAAGTTAATCTTTAGGCTGATGAATCTCATTCACAGTTTTACAGTGGCATAAAAGTATATGGGTTGGACCAAAACATTCACATGCATGCTGCTGTGACAGTAGTGGTGCCTCATTCAGGTCTTCTCTTCGGGACCTACACACTTATTCCCTGAGCTGGTCTGTGTTGGCTGGAGATTGTTCTTAGCCAAAGGGAGCTGCTTCATATAAATGTTAACACCTTTCTGGCAGCCTGTCTGGATGTGATGTGTGACTGATGCAAGAGTTCAAAGGCCTGGCCCCTCTGGCTCAATTCAGGCCACATCTGAAGGATCATCCTAGCTCCAGAGCTCACCATGCATCTTCTCCTTCTGCCATTGCTGCTTTCTTCATTGCTTCAGAGGGGTTGCCCCCAGTTTGAGTCTATATTATAACCCTATGTCAGGGTCTGTTTCCACACTTCTTAAATATGGGAAGTTTGCCACTATACATAAAATATTGTCAATTTAATGTTCAATGACACTGTAAGAATATGAGATCATAATCAGAACACCTACTTTGTATTGCAGTTCCACTACTTAATAGCTCCATGATTTTTGATAATTTAACTTCTCTGAGTCACAGTTTCCTTATCTTTAAATAGGGGCTAATTTCTCATGAAACAAGGTTTACCACAAAGACCCCAAACAGTTCCCTATACACACACACAAACACTTGCATGCTTTGAAATATAATACAATATTCTTATTATAGTTTACATGAATTGGTTCTGTCAAAAACTAAGCCTAATTATTTTCACATTTGTTATTTCACTGAAACATTATATTAGACAACAGGTCAATATTAAGACTACACACAAAAAAGTCATTAACTGCCTACCATATGCTTGGTTCTGTGACCTATATCAGCTATACAGGATGCTATGGTTCTTGACCTCAGGGGTTACAGCCTTGCGGGGAGAGGCATCTAATCTAAACAAGTATAATAAAATATTATAAATGCCAAAATGTCTTAAAATAATTGGAGGGGTAGTCTTCCTTCTAAAGATATCAGAAAATACTTCATAAAGGTGACTCTTCAGGTAAGACATTTTTTAGGAAAGGTACTTTATTTTCAGGAGTTTTCTTGAGTAATGAAGGATTCTTTAATCACTGCCAAATAGTAATAATATTTTGATTATAATATATAACAACTATTTTGTGTGTGTCTACTTATGCAGCGAATTTTCAGAAACATTTATAACAGAGTTAAGTTTACTTACTGTTATCTTACGAGGACAGTCATTAGAACACAGACCACTAAGAACTGTGGAAAAATAAAGAACAGGCAATTATTACTATTTTAAGTTTGTATTTAAAGTGAGCTCTAATTTTCTACCTAAGATCCATTAATATACTCTATTGATTCATAATCACAAGCAGAAACCAATTCAATTTCTGTAGATCTGAGTAAATTAAAGTTCTGTAGTTCACTTTATACTAATACTTCAAAGCCTTTATTAAATTGTCAAGATGCTACCATTTTGTGAACCATATAGGTGAGATTAATTATGATTATATCATACCATACCTATAATAGAACCTGTTGGTTCTATTTTCCAATTACTTAACTAAATTCCAAGGATGACTTAGATTCTGACAGGGGGGTGCCAAATGAGAACCAACTAAAATGTATACTAAGAACAACAAATAAAACATTCAGAACTTTACATCTCAAACTAGACTTTTTCCATTTATGTAATTCTGGGATAAAGATTTTGGGTATCCTTGATAAATATTATAGAGGGCATAACTGTAAAACAATTGATGACTCTACAATAAATACACAAAATAACTTAATGATACATTTATTCTATAGTCAGCAAAAGAAGTTAAAATATCTGAACAATCTTTATCTAAATAACATGAGTTCTGAAATATAACCATATTTCTATCACTTTTGGTGAAGTGATCTCTTTAATAATAAAGCAGACAATTGTGAAAATGGTCATACTGCCTAAAGTAATTTGTAGATTCAACGCTATCCCCATCAAGCTACCTATAACCCTCTTCACGGAATTAGAAAAGACCACCTTAAATTTCATATGGAACCAAAAGAGAGCCTGCATAGTCAAGACAATTCTAAGAAAAAACAACAAAACTGGAGGCATCAAGCTACCTGTCTTCAAACTATACTACAAGGCTACAGTAATCAAAATAGCATGGTACTGGTACCAAAAGAGAGATACAGACCAATGGAACAGAACAGAGGCCTCAGAGGAAATGCCACACATCTACAGCCATCTGATCTTCAACAAACCTGACAAAAACAAGCAATGGGGAAAGGATTCCCTGTTTAATAAATGGTGTTGGGATAACTGACTAGCCACGTGCAGAAAGCAGAAACGGGACCCCTTCCTGACACCTTACACTAAATTTAACTCCACATGGATTAAAGACTTAAACATAAGACCTAACACCATAAAAACCCTAGAAGAGAACCTAGGCAATACCTTTCAGGACATAGACATAGGCAAGGACTTCATGACTAAAACACCAAAAGCACTGGCAACAAAAGCCAAAATAGACAAATGTGACCTAATTAAACTCCAGAGCTTCTGCATAGCAAAAGAAACAATCTTTAGAGTGAACTGGCAACCAACAGAATGGGAAAAAAAATTTGCAATCTACCCATCTGACAAAGGTCTAATATCCAGAATCTATAAAGAACTAAAACAGATTTAAAAGAAAATAACAAACCCACTCAAAAGTGGGCGAAGGACATGAACAGACACTTTTCAAAAGAAGATATATATGAAGCCAACAAACATATGAAAAAATGCTCATCATTACTGGTCATTAGAGAAATGTAAATCAAAACCACAATGAGATACCATTTCACACCAGTTAGAATGGCAATCATTAAAACATCTGAGGACAACAGACGCTGGAGAGGATGTGGAGAAATAGGAACACTCTTACACTGTTGGTGGGAGTGTAAATTTGTTCAACCACTGTGGAAGACAGTGTGGCGATTCCTCAAGGACCTAGAAATAGAAATTCCATTTGACCCAGCAATCCCATTACTGGGTATAGATCCAAAGGATTATAAATCATTCTATTATAAAGACACGTGTACACGTATGTTCACTGTAGCTCTGTTTACAATAGCAAAGACCTGGAACCAACCCAAATGCCCATAGATGATAGACCGGACAAGGAAAATGTGGCACATATGCACCATGGAATACTATGCAGCCATCAAAAACAATGAGTTTGTGTCCTTTGTAGGGAGATGGATGAATCTGGAAATCATCATTCTCAGCAAACTGACACAAGAACAGTTTTTCAGTGATTCCCTGCCTCAGCCTCCTTAGTGGGGACTACGGGCACATGGCACCATGCCCAGCTGATTTTTGTATATTTAGTAAAGACAGGGTTTCACCATGTTGGCCAGGATGGTCTCCATCTCTTGACCTCGTGATCCGCCTGCCTCAGTGGGATCCTGCCACAGGCATGAGCCACCATACCTAGTCAGGCATTTTTTTATATTAACAGCAGCCTAAATTGATTAACACATAGAGTAGGAAATGTAAAAGGCACCAAGAAATAAGCATGATATATTTCATCACAGAAGAGAATACCTGTTCATTTACTATAGAATATTTATATTAAATACAACTTGAGTAAATAGTGAAATAAATATTTTACACATGCAAGTAGTTTTCAACGTTTAAATTTCCTACCTCAGCACACTGCCTCACTCTTTTATCACGAAAACCCTAACTTCTCACTCTCCTATTATCTTTCTTCCCTGAAGTCTAGGTAGACAGTGGTACTTCTTTTCCAACTGTTCCAAAATGATTTGCATAAGCCTTCATTTAAACCACTTATTTATACATCTGTGTCTTTGTACATAGATGTTTGCTCTGCGTCATTTCATCCTTATTTTCTCAGGGTCTCACCCAACATATTTGCTCAATAAATACTTGTTAAAGGAGGAAAACAGATTATTCAGGCCAGGCACAGTGGCTCACGCCTATAATCCCAACACTTTGGGACGCTGAGGCAGGTCAACTGTTTTTGAGCTCAGTAGTTTGAGAACAGCCTGGGCAACATGGAGAAACCCCATCTTTACACACACACACACACACACACACACACACACACACACACACACACA